>NC_030437.2:5056296-5163796 GCF_001660625.3 Ictalurus punctatus
CGTAGTCCAATTTGATTTTTTTCACATAGTTAGACATAATATAGTACTATGAAATGTTTCTGACCCAAAATATTACGAAATATGATTGTTTACATTAAAATGCAAAAGTTGATGAAAAAGTGTGATAAGGTGAAAAAAGTGACATTTTATGTCTAGAAAGTGACTTTTCATCAAAAGTGCAATAACAAAACTAGTTCCCATTCATTCTGTGTCCCCTTACACACTTGTGCTCTTTATCCGCTCAAAACGCTATAGAGCGAACGAGAAGGCGCTAGGAGCAAAGGAAAGTGGTTTTTCTAACAAACTCATATAATCAAGTGCACAACGTAGTCCAATTTGATTTTTTTCACATAGTTAGACATAATATAGTACTATGAAATGTTTCTGACCCAAAATATTACGAAATATGATTGTTTACATTAAAATGCAAAAGTTGATGAAAAAGTATGATAAGGTGAAAAAAGTGACATTTTATGTCTAGAAAGTGACTTTTCATCAAAAGTACAATAACAAAACTAGTTCCCATTCATTCTGTGTCCCCTTACACACTTGTGCTCTTTATCCGCTCAAAACGCTATACAGCGAACGAGAAGGCGCTAGGAGCAAAGGAAAGTGGTTTTTCTAACAAATTCATATAATCAAGTGCACAACGTAGTCCAATTTGATTTTTTCCACATAGTTAGACATAATATAGTACTATGAAATGTTTCTGACCCAAAATATTACGAAATGTGATTGTTTACATTAAAATGCAAAAGTTGATGAAAAAGTATGATAAGGTGAAAAAAGTGACATTTTATGTCTAGAAAGTGACTTTTCATCAAAAGTACAATAACAAAACTAGTTCCCATTCATTCTGTGTCCCCTTACACACTTGTGCTCTTTATCCGCTCAAAACGCTATACAGCGAACGAGAAGGCGCTAGGAGCAAAGGAAAGTGGTTTTTCAAACAAATTCATATAATCAAGGGCACAACGTAGTCCAATTTGATTTTTTCCACATAGTTAGACATAATATAGTACTATGAAATGTTTCTGACCCAAAATATTACGAAATATGATTGTTTACATTAAAATGCAAAAGTTGATGAAAAAGTATGATAAGGTGAAAAAAGTGACATTTTATGTCTAGAAAGTGACTTTTCATCAAAAGTACAATAACAAAACTAGTTCCCATTCATTCTGTGTCCCCTTACACACTTGTGCTCTTTATCCGCTCAAAACGCTATACAGCGAACGAGAAGGCGCTAGGAGCAAAGGAAAGTGGTTTTTCTAACAAATTCATATAATCAAGTGCACAACGTAGTCCAATTTGATTTTTTCCACATAGTTAGACATAATATAGTACTATGAAATGTTTCTGACCCAAAATATTACGAAATGTGATTGTTTACATTAAAATGCAAAAGTTGATGAAAAAGTATGATAAGGTGAAAAAAGTGACATTTTATGTCTAGAAAGTGACTTTTCATCAAAAGTACAATAACAAAACTAGTTCCCATTCATTCTGTGTCCCCTTACACACTTGTGCTCTTTATCCGCTCAAAACGCTATAGAGCGAACGAGAAGGCGCTAGGAGCAAAGGAAAGTGGTTTTTCAAACAAATTCATATAATCAAGGGCACAACGTAGTCCAATTTGATTTTTTCCACATAGTTAGACATAATATAGTACTATGAAATGTTTCTGACCCAAAATATTACGAAATATGATTGTTTACATTAAAATGCAAAAGTTGATGAAAAAGTATGATAAGGTGAAAAAAGTGACATTTTATGTCTAGAAAGTGACTTTTCATCAAAAGTACAATAACAAAACTAGTTCCCATTCATCCTGTGTCTCCATGCACACTTGTGCTCTTTATCCGCTCAAAACGCTATAAAGCGAACGAGAAGGCGCTAGGAGCAAAGGAAAGTGGTTTTTCTAACAAACTCATATAATCAGTTGCCCCACCTACTCCAATTTGATTTTTTTCACATAGTTAGACATAATATAGTACTATGAAATGTTTCTGACCCAAAATATTACGAAATATGATTGTTTACATTAAAATGCAAAAGTTGTTGAAAACGTATGATAAGGTGAAAAAAGTGACATTTTATGTCTAGAAAGTGACTTTTCATCAAAAGTGCAATAACAAAACTAGTTCCCATTCATTCTGTGTCCCCTTACACACTTGTGCTCTTTATCCGCTCAAAACGCTATACAGCGAACGAGAAGGCGCTAGGAGCAAAGGAAAGTGGTTTTTCTAACAAACTCATATAATCAAGTGCACAACGTAGTCCAATTTGATTTTTTTCACATAGTTAGACATAATATAGTACTATGAAATGTTTCTGACCCAAAATATTACGAAATATGATTGTTTACATTAAAATGCAAAAGTTGATGAAAAAGTATGATAAGGTGAAAAAAGTGACATTTTATGTCTAGAAAGTGACTTTTCATCAAAAGTACAATAACAAAACTAGTTCCCATTCATTCTGTGTCCCCTTACACACTTGTGCTCTTTATCCGCTCAAAACGCTATACAGCGAACGAGAAGGCGCTAGGAGCAAAGGAAAGTGGTTTTTCAAACAAATTCATATAATCAAGGGCACAACGTAGTCCAATTTGATTTTTTCCACATAGTTAGACATAATATAGTACTATGAAATGTTTCTGACCCAAAATATTACGAAATATGATTGTTTACATTAAAATGCAAAAGTTGATGAAAAAGTATGATAAGGTGAAAAAAGTGACATTTTATGTCTAGAAAGTGACTTTTCATCAAAAGTACAATAACAAAACTAGTTCCCATTCATTCTGTGTCCCCTTACACACTTGTGCTCTTTATCCGCTCAAAACGCTATAGAGCGAACGAGAAGGCGCTAGGAGCAAAGGAAAGTGGTTTTTCTAACAAATTCATATAATCAAGGGCACAACGTAGTCCAATTTGATTTTTTCCACATAGTTAGACATAATATAGTACTATGAAATGTTTCTGACCCAAAATATTACGAAATATGATTGTTTACATTAAAATGCAAAAGTTGATGAAAAAGTATGATAAGGTGAAAAAAGTGACATTTTATGTCTAGAAAGTGACTTTTCATCAAAAGTACAATAACAAAACTAGTTCCCATTCATTCTGTGTCACCTTACACACTTGTGCTCTTTATCCGCTCAAAACGCTATAGAGCGAACGAGAAGGCGCTAGGAGCAAAGGAAAGTGGTTTTTCTAACAAACTCATATAATCAAGTGCACAACGTAGTCCAATTTGATTTTTTTCACATAGTTAGACATAATATAGTACTATGAAATGTTTCTGACCCAAAATATTACGAAATATGATTGTTTACATTAAAATGCAAAAGTTGATGAAAAAGTATGATAAGGTGAAAAAAGTGACATTTTATGTCTAGAAAGTGACTTTTCATCAAAAGTACAATAACAAAACTAGTTCCCATTCATCCTGTGTCTCCATGCACACTTGTGCTCTTTATCCGCTCAAAACGCTATAGAGCGAACGAGAAGGCGCTAGGAGCAAAGGAAAGTGGTTTTTCTAACAAACTCATATAATCAAGTGCACAACGTAGTCCAATTTGATTTTTTTCACATAGTTAGACATAATATAGTACTATGAAATGTTTCTGACCCAAAATATTACGAAATATGATTGTTTACATTAAAATGCAAAAGTTGATGAAAAAGTATGATAAGGTGAAAAAAGTGACATTTTATGTCTAGAAAGTGACTTTTCATCAAAAGTACAATAACAAAACTAGTTCCCATTCATTCTGTGTCCCCTTTCACACTTGTGCTCTTTATCCGCTCAAAACGCTATACAGCGAACGAGAAGGCGCTAGGAGCAAAGGAAAGTGGTTTTTCTAACAAACTCATATAATCAAGTGCACAACGTAGTCCAATTTGATTTTTTTCACATAGTTAGACATAATATAGTACTATGAAATGTTTCTGACCCAAAATATTACGAAATATGATTGTTTACATTAAAATGCAAAAGTTGATGAAAAAGTATGATAAGGTGAAAAAAGTGACATTTTATGTCTAGAAAGTGACTTTTCATCAAAAGTACAATAACAAAACTAGTTCCCATTCATTCTGTGTCCCCTTACACACTTGTGCTCTTTATCCGCTCAAAACGCTATACAGCGAACGAGAAGGCGCTAGGAGCAAAGGAAAGTGGTTTTTCAAACAAATTCATATAATCAAGGGCACAACGTAGTCCAATTTGATTTTTTCCACATAGTTAGACATAATATAGTACTATGAAATGTTTCTGACCCAAAATATTACGAAATATGATTGTTTACATTAAAATGCAAAAGTTGATGAAAAAGTATGATAAGGTGAAAAAAGTGACATTTTATGTCTAGAAAGTGACTTTTCATCAAAAGTACAATAACAAAACTAGTTCCCATTCATTCTGTGTCCCCTTACACACTTGTGCTCTTTATCCGCTCAAAACGCTATAGAGCGAACGAGAAGGCGCTAGGAGCAAAGGAAAGTGGTTTTTCTAACAAATTCATATAATCAAGGGCACAACGTAGTCCAATTTGATTTTTTCCACATAGTTAGACATAATATAGTACTATGAAATGTTTCTGACCCAAAATATTACGAAATATGATTGTTTACATTAAAATGCAAAAGTTGATGAAAAAGTATGATAAGGTGAAAAAAGTGACATTTTATGTCTAGAAAGTGACTTTTCATCAAAAGTACAATAACAAAACTAGTTCCCATTCATTCTGTGTCACCTTACACACTTGTGCTCTTTATCCGCTCAAAACGCTATAGAGCGAACGAGAAGGCGCTAGGAGCAAAGGAAAGTGGTTTTTCTAACAAACTCATATAATCAAGTGCACAACGTAGTCCAATTTGATTTTTTTCACATAGTTAGACATAATATAGTACTATGAAATGTTTCTGACCCAAAATATTACGAAATATGATTGTTTACATTAAAATGCAAAAGTTGATGAAAAAGTATGATAAGGTGAAAAAAGTGACATTTTATGTCTAGAAAGTGACTTTTCATCAAAAGTACAATAACAAAACTAGTTCCCATTCATCCTGTGTCTCCATGCACACTTGTGCTCTTTATCCGCTCAAAACGCTATAGAGCGAACGAGAAGGCGCTAGGAGCAAAGGAAAGTGGTTTTTCTAACAAACTCATATAATCAAGTGCACAACGTAGTCCAATTTGATTTTTTTCACATAGTTAGACATAATATAGTACTATGAAATGTTTCTGACCCAAAATATTACGAAATATGATTGTTTACATTAAAATGCAAAAGTTGATGAAAAAGTATGATAAGGTGAAAAAAGTGACATTTTATGTCTAGAAAGTGACTTTTCATCAAAAGTACAATAACAAAACTAGTTCCCATTCATTCTGTGTCCCCTTACACACTTGTGCTCTTTATCCGCTCAAAACGCTATAGAGCGAACGAGAAGGCGCTAGGAGCAAAGGAAAGTGGTTTTTCTAACAAACTCATATAATCAAGGGCACAACGTACTCCAATTTGATTTTTTCCACATAGTTAGACATAATATAGTACTATGAAATGTTTCTGACCCAAAATATTACGAAATATGATTGTTTACATTAAAATGCAAAAGTTGATGAAAAAGTATGATAAGGTGAAAAAAGTGACATTTTATGTCTAGAAAGTGACTTTTCATCAAAAGTACAATAACAAAACTAGTTCCCATTCATCCTGTGTCTCCATGCACACTTGTGCTCTTTATCCGCTCAAAACGCTATAAAGCGAACGAGAAGGCGCTAGGAGCAAAGGAAAGTGGTTTTTCTAACAAACTCATATAATCAGTTGCCCCACCTACTCCAATTTGATTTTTTTCACATAGTCAGACATAATATAGTACTATGAAATGTTTCTGACCCAAAATATTACGAAATATGATTGTTTACATTAAAATGCAAAAGTTGATGAAAAAGTATGATAAGGTGAAAAAAGTGACATTTTATGTCTAGAACGTGACATTTCATCAAAAGTACAATAACAAAACTAGTTCCCATTCATTCTGTGTCCCCTTACACACTTGTGCTCTTTATCCGCTCAAAACGCTATAGAGCGAACGAGAAGGCGCTAGGAGCAAAGGAAAGTGGTTTTGCTAACAAACTCATATAATCAAGTGCACAACGTAGTCCAATTTGATTTTTTCACATTGTTAGACATAATATAGTACTATGAAATGTTTCTGACCCAAAAATTACGAAATATGATTGTTTACATTAAAATGCAAAAGTTGTTGAAAACGTACGATAAGGTGAAAAAAGTGACATTTTATGTCTAGAAAGTGACTTTTCATCAAAAGTGCAATAACAAAACTAGTTCCCATTCATTCTGTGTCCCCTTACACACTTGTGCTCTTTATCCGCTCAAAACGCTATACAGCGAACGAGAAGGCGCTAGGAGGAAAGGAAAGTGGTTTTTCTAACAAACTCATATAATCAAGTGCACAACGTAGTCCAATTTGATTTTTTTCACATAGTTAGACATAATATAGTACTATGAAATGTTTCTGACCCAAAATATTACGAAATATGATTGTTTACATTAAAATGCAAAAGTTGATGAAAAAGTGTGATAAGGTGAAAAAAGTGACATTTTATGTCTAGAAAGTGACTTTTCATCAAAAGTGCAATAGCAAAACTAGTTCCCATTCATTCTGTGTCCCCTTACACACTTGTGCTCTTTATCCGCTCAAAACGCTATAGAGCGAACGAGAAGGCGCTAGGAGCAAAGGAAAGTGGTTTTTCTAACAAACTCATATAATCAAGTGCACAACGTAGTCCAATTTGATTTTTTTCACATAGTTAGACATAATATAGTACTATGAAATGTTTCTGACCCAAAATATTACGAAATATGATTGTTTACATTAAAATGCAAAAGTTGATGAAAAAGTGTGATAAGGTGAAAAAAGTGACATTTTATGTCTAGAAAGTGACTTTTCATCAAAAGTGCAATAACAAAACTAGTTCCCATTCATTCTGTGTCCCCTTACACACTTGTGCTCTTTATCCGCTCAAAACGCTATAGAGCGAACGAGAAGGCGCTAGGAGCAAAGGAAAGTGGTTTTTCTAACAAACTCATATAATCAAGTGCACAACGTAGTCCAATTTGATTTTTTTCACATAGTTAGACATAATATAGTACTATGAAATGTTTCTGACCCAAAATATTACGATATATGATTGTTTACATTAAAATGCAAAAGTTGATGAAAAAGTGTGATAAGGTGAAAAAAGTGACATTTTATGTCTAGAAAGTGACTTTTCATCAAAAGTGCAATAACAAAACTAGTTCCCATTCATTCTGTGTCCCCTTACACACTTGTGCTCTTTATCCGCTCAAAACGCTATACAGCGAACGAGAAGGCGCTAGGAGCAAAGGAAAGTGGTTTTTCTAACAAAATCATATAATCAAGTGCACAACGTAGTCCAATTTGATTTTTTTGACATAGTTAGACATAATATAGTACTATGAAATGTTTCTGACCCAAAATATTACGAAATATGATTGTTTACATTAAAATGCAAAAGTTGATGAAAAAGTGTGATAAGGTGAAAAAAGTGACATTTTATGTCTAGAAAGTGACTTTTCATCAAAAGTACAATAACAAAACTAGTTCCCATTCATTCTGTGTCCCCTTACACACTTGTGCTCTTTATCCGCTCAAAACGCTATAGAGCGAACGAGAAGGCGTTAGGAGCAAAGGAAAGTGGTTTTGCTAACAAACTCATATAATCAAGTGCACAACGTAGTCCAATTTGATTTTTTTCACATAGTTAGACATAATATAGTACTATGAAATGTTTCTGACCCAAAAATTACGAAATATGATTGTTTACATTAAAATGCAAAAGTTGATGAAAAAGTGTGAAAAGGTGAAAAAAGTGACATTTTATGTCTAGAAAGTGACTTTTCATCAAAAGTACAATAACAAAACTAGTTCCCATTCATTCTGTGTCCCCTTACACACTTGTGCTCTTTATCCGCTCAAAACGCTATAGAGCGAACGAGAAGGCGCTAGGAGCAAAGGAAAGTGGTTTTTCTAACAAACTCATATAATCAAGTGCACAACGTAGTCCAATTTGATTTTTTTCACATAGTTAGACATAATATAGTACTATGAAATGTTTCTGACCCAAAATATTACGAAATATGATTGTTTACATTAAAATGCAAAAGTTGATGAAAAAGTGTGATAAGGTGAAAAAAGTGACATTTTATGTCTAGAAAGTGACTTTTCATCAAAAGTGCAATAACAAAACTAGTTCCCATTCATTCTGTGTCCCCTTACACACTTGTGCTCTTTATCCGCTCAAAACGCTATAGAGCGAACGAGAAGGCGCTAGGAGCAAAGGAAAGTGGTTTTGCTAACAAACTCATATAATCAAGTGCACAACGTAGTCCAATTTGATTTTTTCACATTGTTAGACATAATATAGTACTATGAAATGTTTCTGACCCAAAAATTACGAAATATGATTGTTTACATTAAAATGCAAAAGTTGTTGAAAACGTATGATAAGGTGAAAAAAGTGACATTTTATGTCTAGAAAGTGACTTTTCATCAAAAGTACAATAACAAAACTAGTTCCCATTCATTCTGTGTCCCCTTACACACTTGTGCTCTTTATCCGCTCAAAACGCTATAGAGCGAACGAGAAGGCGCTAGTAGCAAAGGAAAGTGGTTTTTCTAACAAACTCATATAATCAAGTGCACAACGTAGTCCAATTTGATTTTTTTCACATAGTTAGACATAATATAGTACTATGAAATGTTTCTGACCCAAAATATTACGAAATATGACTGTTTACATTAAAATGCAAAAGTTGATGAAAAAGTGTGATAAGGTGAAAAAAGTGACATTTTATGTCTAGAAAGTGACTTTTCATCAAAAGTGCAATAACAAAACTAGTTCCCATTCATTCTGTGTCCCCTTACACACTTGTGCTCTTTATCCGCTCAAAACGCTATAGAGCGAACGAGAAGGCGCTAGGAGCAAAGGAAAGTGGTTTTTCTAACAAACTCATATAATCAAGTGCACAACGTAGTCCAATTTGATTTTTTTCACATAGTTAGACATAATATAGTACTATGAAATGTTTCTGACCCAAAATATTACGAAATATGATTGTTTACATTAAAATGCAAAAGTTGATGAAAAAGTGTGATAAGGTGAAAAAAGTGACATTTTATGTCTAGAAAGTGACTTTTCATCAAAAGTGCAATAACAAAACTAGTTCCCATTCATTCTGTGTCCCCTTACACACTTGTGCTCTTTATCCGCTCAAAACGCTATAGAGCGAACGAGAAGGCGCTAGGAGCAAAGGAAAGTGGTTTTGCTAACAAACTCATATAATCAAGTGCACAACGTAGTCCAATTTGATTTTTTCACATTGTTAGACATAATATAGTACTATGAAATGTTTCTGACCCAAAATATTACGAAATATGATTGTTTACATTAAAATGCAAAAGTTGTTGAAAACGTATGATAAGGTGAAAAAAGTGACATTTTATGTCTAGAAAGTGACTTTTCATCAAAAGTACAATAACAAAACTAGTTCCCATTCATTCTGTGTCCCCTTACACACTTGTGCTCTTTATCCGCTCAAAACGCTATACAGCAAACGAGAAGGCGCTAGGAGGAAAGGAAAGTGGTTTTTCTAACAAACTCATATAATCAAGTGCACAACGTAGTCCAATTTGATTTTTTTCACATAGTTAGACATAATATAGTACTATGAAATGTTTCTCACCCAAAATATTACGAAATATGATTGTTTACATTAAAATGCAAAACTTGATGAAAAAGTGTGATAAGGTGAAAAAAGTGACATTTTATGTCTAGAAAGTGACTTTTCATCAAAAGTGCAATAACAAAACTAGTTCCCATTCATTCTGTGTCCCCTTACACACTTGTGCTCTTTATCCGCTCAAAACGCTATAGAGCGAACGAGAAGGCGCTAGGAGCAAAGGAAAGTGGTTTTTCTAACAAACTCATATAATCAAGTGCACAACGTAGTCCAATTTGATTTTTTTCACATAGTTAGACATAATATAGTACTATGAAATGTTTCTGACACAAAATATTACGAAATATGATTGTTTACATTAAAATGCAAAAGTTGATGAAAAAGTGTGATAAGGTGAAAAAAGTGACATTTTATGTCTAGAAAGTGACTTTTCATCAAAAGTACAATAACAAAACTAGTTCCCATTCATTCTGTGTCCCCTTACACACTTGTGCTCTTTATCCGCTCAAAACGCTATAGAGCGAACGAGAAGGCGCTAGGAGCAAAGGAAAGTGGTTTTTCTAACAAACTCATATAATCAAGTGCACGACGTACTCCAATTTGCTTTTTTTCACATAGTTAGACATAATATAGTACTATGAAATGTTTCTGACCCAAAATATTACGAAATATGATTGTTTACATTAAAATGCAAAAGTTGATGAAAAAGTATGATAAGGTGAAAAAAGTGACATTTTATGTCTAGAAAGTGACTTTTCATCAAAAGTGCAATAACAAAACTAGTTCCCATTCATTCTGTGTCCCCTTACACACTTGTGCTCTTTATCCGCTCAAAACGCTATAGAGCGAACGAGAAGGCGCTAGGAGCAAAGGAAAGTGGTTTTGCTAACAAACTCATATAATCAAGTGCACAACGTAGTCCAATTTGATTTTTTCACATTGTTAGACATAATATAGTACTATGAAATGTTTCTGACCCAAAAATTACGAAATATGATTGTTTACATTAAAATGCAAAAGTTGTTGAAAACGTATGATAAGGTGAAAAAAGTGACATTTTATGTCTAGAAAGTGACTTTTCATCAAAAGTACAATAACAAAACTAGTTCCCATTCATTCTGTGTCCCCTTACACACTTGTGCTCTTTATCCGCTCAAAACGCTATACAGCGAACGAGAAGGCGCTAGGAGCAAAGGAAAGTGGTTTTTCTAACAAACTCATATAATCAGTTGCCCGACCTACTCCAATTTGATTTTTTTCACATAGTTAGACATAATATAGTACTATGAAATGTTTCTGACCCAAAATATTACGAAATATGATTGTTTACATTAAAATGCAAAAGTTGATATAAAAGTGTGATAAGGTGAAAAAAGTGACATTTTATGTCTAGAAAGTGACTTTTCATCAAAAGTACAATAACAAAACTAGTTCCCATTCATTCTGTGTCCCCTTACACACTTGTGCTCTTTATCCGCTCAAAACGCTATACAGCGAACGAGAAGGCGCTAGGAGCAAAGGAAAGTGGTTTTTCTAACAAACTCATATAATCAAGTGCACAACGTAGTCCAATTTGATTTTTTTCACATAGTTAGACATAATATAGTACTATGAAATGTTTCTGACCCAAAATATTACGAAATATGATTGTTTACATTAAAATGCAAAAGTTGATGAAAAAGTATGATAAGGTGAAAAAAGTGACATTTTATGTCTAGAAAGTGACTTTTCATCAAAAGTACAATAACAAAACTAGTTCCCATTCATTCTGTGTCCCCTTACACACTTGTGCTCTTTATCCGCTCAAAACGCTATAGAGCGAACGAGAAGGCGCTAGGAGCAAAGGAAAGTGGTTTTTCTAACAAACTCATATAATCAAGTGCACAACGTAGTCCAGTTTGATTTTTTTCACATAGTTAGACATAATATAGTACTATGAAATGTTTCTGACCCAAAATATTACGAAATATGATTGTTTACATTAAAATGCAAAAGTTGATGAAAAAGTATGATAAGGTGAAAAAAGTGACATTTTATGTCTAGAAAGTGACTTTTCATCAAAAGTACAATAACAAAACTAGTTCCCATTCATTCTGTGTCCCCTTACACACTTGTGCTCTTTATCCGCTCAAAACGCTATAGAGCGAACGAGAAGGCGCTAGGAGCAAAGGAAAGTGGTTTTTCTAACAAACTCATATAATCAAGTGCACAACGTAGTCCAATTTGATTTTTTCACATAGTTAGACATAATATAGTACTATGAAATGTTTCTGACCCAAAAATTACGAAATATGATTGTTTACATTAAAATGCAAAAGTTGTTGAAAACGTATGATAAGGTGAAAAAAGTGACATTTTATGTCTAGAAAGTGACTTTTCATCAAAAGTACAATAACAAAACTAGTTCCCATTCATTCTGTGTCCCCTTACACACTTGTGCTCTTTATCCGCTCAAAACGCTATACAGCGAACGAGAAGGCGCTAGGAGCAAAGGAAAGTG
Organism: Ictalurus punctatus; assembly: GCF_001660625.3. Taxonomy (NCBI): domain Eukaryota; kingdom Metazoa; phylum Chordata; class Actinopteri; order Siluriformes; family Ictaluridae; genus Ictalurus; species Ictalurus punctatus. The sequence continues at coordinate 5,068,602 of NC_030437.2, forward strand.
GTTTTTCTAACAAACTCATATAATCAGTTGCCCGACCTACTCCAATTTGATTTTTTTCACATAGTTAGACATAGTATAGTACTATGAAATGTTTCTGACCCAAAATATTACGAAATATGATTGTTTACATTAAAATGCAAAAGTTGATGAAAAAGTGTGATAAGGTGAAAAAAGTGACATTTTATGTCTAGAAAGTGACTTTTCATCAAAAGTACAATAACAAAACTAGTTCCCATTCATTCTGTGTCCCCTTACACACTTGTGCTCTTTATCCGCTCAAAACGCTATACAGCGAACGAGAAGGCGCTAGGAAGAAAGGAAAGTGGTTTTTCAAAGAAATTCATATAATCAAGGGCACAACGTAGTCCAATTTGATTTTTTTCACATAGTTAGACATAATATAGTACTATGAAATGTTTCTGACCCAAAATATTACGAAATATGATTGTTTACATTAAAATGCAAAAGTTGATGAAAAAGTATGATAAGGTGAAAAAAGTGACATTTTATGTCTAGAAAGTGACTTTTCATCAAAAGTACAATAACAAAACTAGTTCCCATTCATTCTGTGTCCCCTTACACACTTGTGCTCTTTATCCGCTCAAAACGCTATAGAGCGAACGAGAAGGCGCTAGGAGCAAAGGAAAGTGGTTTTTCTAACAAACTCATATAATCAAGTGCACAACGTAGTCCAGTTTGATTTTTTTCACATAGTTAGACATAATATAGTACTATGAAATGTTTCTGACCCAAAATATTACGAAATATGATTGTTTACATTAAAATGCAAAAGTTGATGAAAAAGTATGATAAGGTGAAAAAAGTGACATTTTATGTCTAGAAAGTGACTTTTCATCAAAAGTACAATAACAAAACTAGTTCCCATTCATTCTGTGTCCCCTTACACACTTGTGCTCTTTATCCTGTCAAAACGCTATAGAGCGAACGAGAAGGCGCTAGGAGCAAAGGAAAGTGGTTTTTCAAACAAATTCATATAATCAAGGGCACAACGTAGTCCAATTTGATTTTTTTCACATAGTTAGACATACTATGAAATGTTTCTGACCCAAAATATTATGAAATATGATTGTTTACATTAAAATGCAAAAGTTGATGAAAAAGTATGATAAGGTGAAAAAAGTGACATTTTATGTCTAGAAAGTGACTTTTCATCAAAAGTACAATAACAAAACTAGTTCCCATTCATTCTGTGTCCCCTTACACACTTGTGCTCTTTATCCGCTCAAAACGCTATAGAGCGAACGAGAAGGCGCTAGGAGCAAAGGAAAGTGGTTTTTCTAACAAACTCATATAATCAAGTGCACAACGTAGTCCAGTTTGATTTTTTTCACATAGTTAGACATAATATAGTACTATGAAATGTTTCTGACCCAAAATATTACGAAATATGATTGTTTACATTAAAATGCAAAAGTTGATGAAAAAGTATGATAAGGTGAAAAAAGTGACATTTTATGTCTAGAAAGTGACTTTTCATCAAAAGTACAATAACAAAACTATTCATTCTGTGTCCCCTTACACACTTGTGCTCTTTATCCTGTCAAAACGCTATAGAGCGAACGAGAAGGCGCTAGGAGCAAAGGAAAGTGGTTTTTCAAACAAATTCATATAATCAAGGGCACAACGTAGTCCAATTTGATTTTTTACACATAGTTAGACATAATATAGTACTATGAAATGTTTCTGACCCAAAATATTACGAAATATGATTGTTTACATTAAAATGCAAAAGTTGATGAAAAAGTATGATAAGGTGAAAAAAGTGACATTTTATGTCTAGAAAGTGACTTTTCATCAAAAGTACAATAACAAAACTAGTTCCCATTCATTCTGTGTCCCCTTACACACTTGTGCTCTTTATCCGATCAAAACGCTATAGAGCGAACGAGAAGGCGCTAGGAGCAAAGGAAAGTGGTTTTTCTAACAAACTCATATAATCAAGTGCACAACGTAGTCCAATTTGATTTTTTTCACATAGTTAGACATAATATAGTACTATGAAATGTTTCTGACCCAAAATATTACGAAATATGATTGTTTACATTAAAATGCAAAAGTTGATGAAAAAGTGTGATAAGGTGAAAAAAGTGACATTTTATGTCTAGAAAGTGACTTTTCATCAAAAGTGCAATAACAAAACTAGTTCCCATTCATCCTGTGTCCCCTTACACACTTGTGCTCTTTATCCGCTCAAAACGCTATAGAGCGAACGAGAAGGCGCTAGGAGCAAAGGAAAGTGGTTTTTCTAACAAACTCATATAATCAAGTGCACAACGTAGTCCAATTTGATTTTTTTCACATAGTTAGACATAATATAGTACTATGAAATGTTTCTGACCCAAAATATTACGAAATATGATTGTTTACATTAAAATGCAAAAGTTGATGAAAAAGTATGATAAGGTGAAAAAAGTGACATTTTATGTCTAGAAAGTGACTTTTCATCAAAAGTACAATAACAAAACTAGTTCCCATTCATTCTGTGTCCCCTTACACACTTGTGCTCTTTATCCGCTCAAAACGCTATAGAGCGAACGAGAAGGCGCTAGGAGCAAAGGAAAGTGGTTTTTCTAACAAACTCATATAATCAAGTGCACAACGTAGTCCAATTTGATTTTTTTCACATAGTTAGACATAATATAGTACTATGAAATGTTTCTGACCCAAAATATTACGAAATATGATTGTTTACATTAAAATGCAAAAGTTGATGAAAAAGTGTGATAAGGTGAAAAAAGTGACATTTTATGTCTAGAAAGTGACTTTTCATCAAAAGTACAATAACAAAACTAGTTCCCATTCATTCTGTGTCCCCTTACACACTTGTGCTCTTTATCCGCTCAAAACGCTATAGAGCGAACGAGAAGGCGCTAGGAGCAAAGGAAAGTGGTTTTTCTAACAAATTCATATAATCAAGTGCACAACGTAGTCCAATTTGATTTTTTCACATAGTTAGACATAATATAGTACTATGAAATGTTTCTGACCCAAAAATTACGAAATATGATTGTTTACATTAAAATGCAAAAGTTGTTGAAAACGTATGATAAGGTGAAAAAAGTGACATTTTATGTCTAGAAAGTGACTTTTCATCAAAAGTACAATAACAAAACTAGTTCCCATTCATTCTGTGTCCCCTTACACACTTGTGCTCTTTATCCGCTCAAAACGCTATACAGCGAACGAGAAGGCGCTAGGAGCAAAGGAAAGTGGTTTTTCTAACAAACTCATATAATCAAGTGCACAACGTAGTCCAGTTTGATTTTTTTCACATAGTTAGACATAATATAGTACTATGAAATGTTTCTGACCCAAAATATTACGAAATATGATTGTTTACATTAAAATGCAAAAGTTGATGAAAAAGTATGATAAGGTGAAAAAAGTGACATTTTATGTCTAGAAAGTGACTTTTCATCAAAAGTACAATAACAAAACTAGTTCCCATTCATTCTGTGTCCCCTTACACACTTGTGCTCTTTATCCTGTCAAAACGCTATAGAGCGAACGAGAAGGCGCTAGGAGCAAAGGAAAGTGGTTTTTCAAACAAATTCATATAATCAAGGGCACAACGTAGTCCAATTTGATTTTTTTCACATAGTTAGACATACTATGAAATGTTTCTGACCCAAAATATTATGAAATATGATTGTTTACATTAAAATGCAAAAGTTGATGAAAAAGTATGATAAGGTGAAAAAAGTGACATTTTATGTCTAGAAAGTGACTTTTCATCAAAAGTACAATAACAAAACTAGTTCCCATTCATTCTGTGTCCCCTTACACACTTGTGCTCTTTATCCGCTCAAAACGCTATAGAGCGAACGAGAAGGCGCTAGGAGCAAAGGAAAGTGGTTTTTCTAACAAACTCATATAATCAAGTGCACAACGTAGTCCAGTTTGATTTTTTTCACATAGTTAGACATAATATAGTACTATGAAATGTTTCTGACCCAAAATATTACGAAATATGATTGTTTACATTAAAATGCAAAAGTTGATGAAAAAGTATGATAAGGTGAAAAAAGTGACATTTTATGTCTAGAAAGTGACTTTTCATCAAAAGTACAATAACAAAACTATTCATTCTGTGTCCCCTTACACACTTGTGCTCTTTATCCTGTCAAAACGCTATAGAGCGAACGAGAAGGCGCTAGGAGCAAAGGAAAGTGGTTTTTCAAACAAATTCATATAATCAAGGGCACAACGTAGTCCAATTTGATTTTTTTCACATAGTTAGACATAATATAGTACTATGAAATGTTTCTGACCCAAAATATTACGAAATATGATTGTTTACATTAAAATGCAAAAGTTGATGAAAAAGTATGATAAGGTGAAAAAAGTGACATTTTATGTCTAGAAAGTGACTTTTCATCAAAAGTACAATAACAAAACTAGTTCCCATTCATTCTGTGTCCCCTTACACACTTGTGCTCTTTATCCGATCAAAACGCTATAGAGCGAACGAGAAGGCGCTAGGAGCAAAGGAAAGTGGTTTTTCTAACAAACTCATATAATCAAGTGCACAACGTAGTCCAATTTGATTTTTTTCACATAGTTAGACATAATATAGTACTATGAAATGTTTCTGACCCAAAATATTACGAAATATGATTGTTTACATTAAAATGCAAAAGTTGATGAAAAAGTGTGATAAGGTGAAAAAAGTGACATTTTATGTCTAGAAAGTGACTTTTCATCAAAAGTGCAATAACAAAACTAGTTCCCATTCATCCTGTGTCCCCTTACACACTTGTGCTCTTTATCCGCTCAAAACGCTATAGAGCGAACGAGAAGGCGCTAGGAGCAAAGGAAAGTGGTTTTTCTAACAAAATCATATAATCAAGTGCACAACGTAGTCCAATTTGATTTTTTTCACATAGTTAGACATAATATAGTACTATGAAATGTTTCTGACCCAAAATATTACGAAATATGATTGTTTACATTAAAATGCAAAAGTTGATGAAAAAGTATGATAAGGTGAAAAAAGTGACATTTTATGTCTAGAAAGTGACTTTTCATCAAAAGTACAATAACAAAACTAGTTCCCATTCATTCTGTGTCCCCTTACACACTTGTGCTCTTTATCCGCTCAAAACGCTATAGAGCGAACGAGAAGGCGCTAGGAGCAAAGGAAAGTGGTTTTTCAAACAAATTCATATAATCAAGGGCACAACGTAGTCCAATTTGATTTTTTCCACATAGTTAGACATAATATAGTACTATGAAATGTTTCTGACCCAAAATATTACGAAATATGATTGTTTACATTAAAATGCAAAAGTTGATGAAAAAGTATGATAAGGTGAAAAAAGTGACATTTTATGTCTAGAAAGTGACTTTTCATCAAAAGTACAATAACAAAACTAGTTCCCATTCATTCTGTGTCCCCTTACACACTTGTGCTCTTTATCCGCTCAAAACGCTATAGAGCGAACGAGAAGGCGCTAGGAGCAAAGGAAATTGGTTTTTCTAACAAACTCATATAATCAAGTGCACAACGTAGTCCAATTTGATTTTTTTCACATAGTTAGACATAATATAGTACTATGAAATGTTTCTGACCCAAAATATTACGAAATATGATTGTTTACATTAAAATGCAAAAGTTGATGAAAAAGTATGATAAGGTGAAAAAAGTGACATTTTATGTCTAGAAAGTGACTTTTCATCAAAAGTACAATAACAAAACTAGTTCCCATTCATCCTGTGTCTCCATGCACACTTGTGCTCTTTATCCGCTCAAAACGCTATAGAGCGAACGAGAAGGCGCTAGGAGCAAAGGAAAGGGGTTTTTCTAACAAACTCATATAATCAAGTGCACGACGTACTCCAATTTGCTTTTTTTCACATAGTTAGACATAATATAGTACTATGAAATGTTTCTGACCCAAAATATTACGAAATATGATTGTTTACATTAAAATGCAAAAGTTGATGAAAAAGTATGATAAGGTGAAAAAAGTGACATTTTATCTCTAGAAAGTGACTTTTCATCAAAAGTACAATAACAAAACTAGTTCCCATTCATTCTGTGTCCCCTTACACACTTGTGCTCTTTATCCGCTCAAAACGCTATAGAGCGAACGAGAAGGCGCTAGGAGCAAAGGAAAGTGGTTTTGCTAACAAACTCATATAATCAAGTGCACAACGTAGTCCAATTTGATTTTTTCACATTGTTAGACATAATATAGTACTATGAAATGTTTCTGACCCAAAAATTACGAAATATGATTGTTTACATTAAAATGCAAAAGTTGTTGAAAACGTATGATAAGGTGAAAAAAGTGACATTTTATGTCTAGAAAGTGACTTTTCATCAAAAGTACAATAACAAAACTAGTTCCCATTCATTCTGTGTCCCCTTACACACTTGTGCTCTTTATCCGCTCAAAACGCTATACAGCGAACGAGAAGGCGCTAGGAAGAAAGGAAAGTGGTTTTTCAAAGAAATTCATATAATCAAGTGCACAACGTAGTCCAATTTGATTTTTTTCACATAGTTAGACATAATATAGTACTATGAAATGTTTCTGACCCAAAATATTACGAAATATGATTGTTTACATTAAAATGCAAAAGTTGATATAAAAGTGTGATAAGGTGAAAAAAGTGACATTTTATGTCTAGAAAGTGACTTTTCATCAAAAGTACAATAACAAAACTAGTTCCCATTCATTCTGTGTCCCCTTACACACTTGTGCTCTTTATCCGCTCAAAACGCTATACAGCGAACGAGAAGGCGCTAGGAGCAAAGGAAAGTGGTTTTTCTAACAAATTCATATAATCAAGGGCACAACGTAGTCCAATTTGATTTTTTCCACATAGTTAGACATAATATAGTACTATGAAATGTTTCTGACCTAAAATATTACGAAATGTGATTGTTTACATTAAAATGCAAAAGTTGATGAAAAAGTATGATAAGGTGAAAAAAGTGACATTTTATGTCTAGAAAGTGACTTTTCATCAAAAGTACAATAACAAAACTAGTTCCCATTCATTCTGTGTCCCCTTACACACTTGTGCTCTTTATCCGCTCAAAACGCTATAGAGCGAACGAGAAGGCGCTAGGAGCAAAGGAAAGTGGTTTTTCTAACAAACTCATATAATCAAGTGCACAACGTAGTCCAATTTGATTTTTTTCACATAGTTAGACATAATATAGTACTATGAAATGTTTCTGACCCAAAATATTACGAAATATGATTGTTTACATTAAAATGCAAAAGTTGATGAAAAAGTATGATAAGGTGAAAAAAGTGACATTTTATGTCTAGAAAGTGACTTTTCATCAAAAGTACAATAACAAAACTAGTTCCCATTCATTCTGTGTCTCCTTACACACTTGTGCTCTTTATCCGCTCAAAACGCTATAGAGCGAACGAGAAGGCGCTAGGAGCAAAGGAAAGTGGTTTTTCAAACAAATTCATATAATCAAGGGCACAACGTAGTCCAATTTGATTTTTTCCACATAGTTAGACATAATATAGTACTATGAAATGTTTCTGACCCAAAATATTACGAAATATGATTGTTTACATTAAAATGCAAAAGTTGATGAAAAAGTATGATAAGGTGAAAAAAGTGACATTTTATGTCTAGAAAGTGACTTTTCATCAAAAGTACAATAACAAAACTAGTTCCCATTCATTCTGTGTCCCCTTACACACTTGTGCTCTTTATCCGCTCAAAACGCTATAGAGCGAACGAGAAGGCGCTAGGAGCAAAGGAAAGTGGTTTTTCTAACAAACTCATATAATCAAGTGCACAACGTAGTCCAATTTGATTTTTTCACATTGTTAGACATAATATAGTACTATGAAATGTTTCTGACCCAAAAATTACGAAATATGATTGTTTACATTAAAATGCAAAAGTTGTTGAAAACGTATGATAAGGTGAAAAAAGTGACATTTTATGTCTAGAAAGTGACTTTTCATCAAAAGTGCAATAACAAAACTAGTTCCCATTCATTCTGTGTCCCCTTACACACTTGTGCTCTTTATCCGCTCAAAACGCTATACAGCGAACGAGAAGGCGCTAGGAGCAAAGGAAAGTGGTTTTTCTAACAAACTCATATAATCAGTTGCCCGACCTACTCCAATTTGATTTTTTTCACATAGTTAGACATAGTATAGTACTATGAAATGTTTCTGACCCAAAATATTACGAAATATGATTGTTTACATTAAAATGCAAAAGTTGATGAAAAAGTATGATAAGGTGAAAAAAGTGACATTTTATGTCTAGAAAGTGACTTTTCATCAAAAGTACAATAACAAAACTAGTTCCCATTCATTCTGTGTCCCCTTACACACTTGTGCTCTTTATCCGCTCTAAACGCTATAGAGCGAACGAGAAGGCGCTAGGAGCAAAGGAAAGTGGTTTTTCTAACAAACTCATATAATCAAGTGCACAACATACTCCAGTTTGATTTTTTTTCACATAGTTAGACATAATATAGTACTATGAAATGTTTCTGACCCAAAATATTACGAAATATGATTGTTTACATTAAAATGTAAAAGTTGATGAAAAAGTATGATAAGGTGAAAAAAGTGACATTTTATGTCTAGAAAGTGACTTTTCATCAAAAGTGCAATAACAAAACTAGTGCCCATTCATTCTGTGTCCCCTTACACACTTGTGCTCTTTATCCGCTCAAAACGCTATACAGCGAACGAGAAGGCGCTAGGAGCAAAGGAAAGTGGTTTTTCTAACAAACTCATATAATCAAGTGCACAACGTAGTCCAATTTGATTTTTTTCACATAGTTAGACATAATATAGTACTATGAAATGTTTCTGACCCAAAATATTATGAAATATGATTGTTTACATTAAAATGCAAAAGTTGATGAAAAAGTATGATAAGGTGAAAAAAGTGACATTTTATGTCTAGAAAGTGACTTTTCATCAAAAGTACAATAACAAAACTAGTTCCCATTCATTCTGTGTCCCCTTACACACTTGTGCTCTTTATCCTGTCAAAACGCTATAGAGCGAACGAGAAGGCGCTAGGAGCAAAGGAAAGTGGTTTTTCAAACAAATTCATATAATCAAGGGCACAACGTAGTCCAATTTGATTTTTTTCACATAGTTAGACATAATATAGTACTATGAAATGTTTCTGACCCAAAATATTACGAAATATGATTGTTTACATTAAAATGCAAAAGTTGATGAAAAAGTGTGATAAGGTGAAAAAAGTGACATTTTATGTCTAGAAAGTGACTTTTCATCAAAAGTACAATAACAAAACTAGTTCCCATTCATTCTGTGTCCCCTTACACACTTGTGCTCTTTATCCGCTCAAAACGCTATAGAGCGAACGAGAAGGCGCTAGGAGCAAAGGAAAGTGGTTTTTCTAACAAACTCATATAATCAAGTGCACAACGTAGTCCAATTTGATTTTTTCACATAGTTAGACATAATATAGTACTATGAAATGTTTCTGACCCAAAATATTACGAAATATGATTGTTTACATTAAAATGCAAAAGTTGATGAAAAAGTATGATAAGGTGAAAAAAGTGACATTTTATGTCTAGAAAGTGACTTTTCATCAAAAGTACAATAACAAAACTATTCATTCTGTGTCCCCTTACACACTTGTGCTCTTTATCCTGTCAAAACGCTATAGAGCGAACGAGAAGGCGCTAGGAGCAAAGGAAAGTGGTTTTTCAAACAAATTCATATAATCAAGGGCACAACGTAGTCCAATTTGATTTTTTTCACATAGTTAGACATAATATAGTACTATGAAATGTTTCTGACCCAAAATATTACGAAATATGATTGTTTACATTAAAATGCAAAAGTTGATGAAAAAGTATGATAAGGTGAAAAAAGTGACATTTTATGTCTAGAAAGTGACTTTTCATCAAAAGTACAATAACAAAACTAGTTCCCATTCATTCTGTGTCCCCTTACACACTTGTGCTCTTTATCCGCTCAAAACGCTATAGAGCGAACGAGAAGGCGCTAGGAGCAAAGGAAAGTGGTTTTTCTAACAAACTCATATAATCAAGTGCACAACGTAGTCCAATTTGATTTTTTTCACATTGTTAGACATAATATAGTACTATGAAATGTTTCTGACCCAAAAATTACGAAATATGATTGTTTACATTAAAATGCAAAAGTTGTTGAAAACGTATGATAAGGTGAAAAAAGTGACATTTTATGTCTAGAAAGTGACTTTTCATCAAAAGTACAATAACAAAACTAGTTCCCATTCATTCTGTGTCCCCTTACACACTTGTGCTCTTTATCCGCTCAAAACGCTATAGAGCGAACGAGAAGGCGCTAGGAGCAAAGGAAAGTGGTTTTTCTAACAAACTCATATAATCAAGTGCACAACGTAGTCCAATTTGATTTTTTTCACATAGTTAGACATAATATAGTACTATGAAATGTTTCTGACCCAAAATATTACGAAATATGATTGTTTACATTAAAATGCAAAAGTTGATGAAAAAGTGTGATAAGGTGAAAAAAGTGATATTTTATGTCTAGAAAGTGACTTTTCATCAAAAGTACAATAACAAAACTAGTTCCCATTCATTCTGTGTCCCCTTACACACTTGTGCTCTTTATCCGCTCAAAACGCTATAGAGCGAACGAGAAGGCGCTAGGAGCAAAGGAAAGTGGTTTTTCAAACAAATTCATATAATCAAGGGCACAACGTAGTCCAATTTGATTTTTTTCACATAGTTAGACATACTATGAAATGTTTCTGACCCAAAATATTATGAAATATGATTGTTTACATTAAAATGCAAAAGTTGATGAAAAAGTATGATAAGGTGAAAAAAGTGACATTTTATGTCTAGAAAGTGACTTTTCATCAAAAGTACAATAGCAAAACTATTCATTCTGTGTCCCCTTACACACTTGTGCTCTTTATCCTGTCAAAACGCTATAGAGCGAACGAGAAGGCGCTAGGAGCAAAGGAAAGTGGTTTTTCAAACAAATTCATATAATCAAGGGCACAACGTAGTCCAATTTGATTTTTTTCACATAGTTAGACATAATATAGTACTATGAAATGTTTCTGACCCAAAATATTACGAAATATGATTGTTTACATTAAAATGCAAAAGTTGATGAAAAAGTATGATAAGGTGAAAAAAGTGACATTTTATGTCTAGAAAGTGACTTTTCATCAAAAGTACAATAACAAAACTAGTTCCCATTCATTCTGTGTCCCCTTACACACTTGTGCTCTTTATCCGCTCAAAACGCTATAGAGCGAACGAGAAGGCGCTAGGAGCAAAGGAAAGTGGTTTTTCTAACAAACTCATATAATCAAGTGCACAACGTACTCCAGTTTGATTTTTTTTCACATAGTTAGACATAATATAGTACTATGAAATGTTTCTGACCCAAAATATTACGAAATATGATTGTTTACATTAAAATGCAAAAGTTGATGAAAAAGTATGATAAGGTGAAAAAAGTGACATTTTATGTCTAGAAAGTGACTTTTCATCAAAAGTACAATAACAAAACTAGTTCCCATTCATTCTGTGTCCCCTTACACACTTGTGCTCTTTATCCGCTCAAAACGCTATAGAGCGAACGAGAAGGCGCTAGGAGCAAAGGAAAGTGGTTTTGCTAACAAACTCATATAATCAAGTGCACAACGTAGTCCAATTTGATTTTTTCACATTGTTAGACATAATATAGTACTATGAAATGTTTCTGACCCAAAAATTACGAAATATGATTGTTTACATTAAAATGCAAAAGTTGTTGAAAACGTATGATAAGGTGAAAAAAGTGACATTTTATGTCTAGAAAGTGACTTTTCATCAAAAGTACAATAACAAAACTAGTTCCCATTCATTCTGTGTCCCCTTACACACTTGTGCTCTTTATCCGCTCAAAACGCTATAGAGCGAACGAGAAGGCGCTAGGAGCAAAGGAAAGTGGTTTTTCAAACAAATTCATATAATCAAGGGCACAACGTAGTCCAATTTGATTTTTTTCACATAGTTAGACATACTATGAAATGTTTCTGACCCAAAATATTATGAAATATGATTGTTTACATTAAAATGCAAAAGTTGATGAAAAAGTATGATAAGGTGAAAAAAGTGACATTTTATGTCTAGAAAGTGACTTTTCATCAAAAGTACAATAGCAAAACTATTCATTCTGTGTCCCCTTACACACTTGTGCTCTTTATCCTGTCAAAACGCTATAGAGCGAACGAGAAGGCCCTAGGAGCAAAGGAAAGTGGTTTTTCAAACAAATTCATATAATCAAGGGCACAACGTAGTCCAATTTGATTTTTTTCACATAGTTAGACATAATATAGTACTATGAAATGTTTCTGACCCAAAATATTACGAAATATGATTGTTTACATTAAAATGCAAAAGTTGATGAAAAAGTATGATAAGGTGAAAAAAGTGACATTTTATGTCTAGAAAGTGACTTTTCATCAAAAGTACAATAACAAAACTAGTTCCCATTCATTCTGTGTCCCCTTACACACTTGTGCTCTTTATCCGCTCAAAACGCTATAGAGCGAACGAGAAGGCGCTAGGAGCAAAGGAAAGTGGTTTTTCTAACAAACTCATATAATCAAGTGCACAACGTAGTCCAATTTGATTTTTTTCACATAGTTAGACATAATATAGTACTATGAAATGTTTCTGACCCAAAATATTACGAAATATGATTGTTTACATTAAAATGCAAAAGTTGATGAAAAAGTGTGATAAGGTGAAAAAAGTGATATTTTATGTCTAGAAAGTGACTTTTCATCAAAAGTACAATAACAAAACTAGTTCCCATTCATTCTGTGTCCCCTTACACACTTGTGCTCTTTATCCGCTCAAAACGCTATAGAGCGAACGAGAAGGCGCTAGGAGCAAAGGAAAGTGGTTTTTCAAACAAATTCATATAATCAAGGGCACAACGTAGTCCAATTTGATTTTTTTCACATAGTTAGACATACTATGAAATGTTTCTGACCCAAAATATTATGAAATATGATTGTTTACATTAAAATGCAAAAGTTGATGAAAAAGTATGATAAGGTGAAAAAAGTGACATTTTATGTCTAGAAAGTGACTTTTCATCAAAAGTACAATAACAAAACTAGTTCCCATTCATTCTGTGTCCCCTTACACACTTGTGCTCTTTATCCGCTCAAAACGCTATAGAGCGAACGAGAAGGCGCTAGGAGCAAAGGAAAGTGGTTTTTCTAACAAACTCATATAATCAAGTGCACAACGTAGTCCAGTTTGATTTTTTTCACATAGTTAGACATAATATAGTACTATGAAATGTTTCTGACCCAAAATATTACGAAATATGATTGTTTACATTAAAATGCAAAAGTTGATGAAAAAGTATGATAAGGTGAAAAAAGTGACATTTTATGTCTAGAAAGTGACTTTTCATCAAAAGTACAATAACAAAACTAGTTCCCATTCATTCTGTGTCCCCTTACACACTTGTGCTCTTTATCCGCTCAAAACGCTATAGAGCGAACGAGAAGGCGCTAGGAGCAAAGGAAAGTGGTTTTTCTAACAAACTCATATAATCAAGTGCACAACATAGTCCAATTTGATTTTTTTCACATAGTTAGACATAATATAGTACTATGAAATGTTTCTGACCCAAAATATTACGAAATATGATTGTTTACATTAAAATGCAAAAGTTGATGAAAAAGTGTGATAAGGTGAAAAAAGTGACATTTTATGTCTAGAAAGTGACTTTTCATCAAAAGTACAATAACAAAACTAGTTCCCATTCATTCTGTGTCCCCTTACACACTTGTGCTCTTTATCCGCTTAAAACGCTATAGAGCGAACGAGAAGGCGCTAGGAGCAAAGGAAAGTGGTTTTTCTAACAAACTCATATAATCAAGTGCACAACGTAGTCCAATTTGATTTTTTTCACATAGTTAGACATAATATAGTACTATGAAATGTTTCTGACCCAAAATATTACGAAATATGATTGTTTACATTAAAATGCAAAAGTTGATGAAAAAGTGTGATAAGGTGAAAAAAGTGACATTTTATGTCTAGAAAGTGACTTTTCATCAAAAGTACAATAACAAAACTAGTTCCCATTCATCCTGTGTCTCCATGCACACTTGTGCTCTTTATCCGCTCAAAACGCTATAGAGCGAACGAGAAGGCGCTAGGAGCAAAGGAAAGTGGTTTTTCTAACAAACTCATATAATCAAGTGCACAACGTAGTCCAATTTGATTTTTTCACATTGTTAGACATAGTATAGTACTATGAAATGTTTCTGACCCAAAATATTACGAAATATGATTGTTTACATTAAAATGCAAAAGTTGTTGAAAACGTATGATAAGGTGAAAAAAGTGACATTTTATGTCTAGAAAGTGACTTTTCATCAAAAGTACAATAACAAAACTAGTTCCCATTCATTCTGTGTCCCCTTACACACTTGTGCTCTTTATCCGCTCAAAACGCTATACAGCGAACGAGAAGGCGCTAGGAGCAAAGGAAAGTGGTTTTTCTAACAAACTCATATAATCAGTTGCCCGACCTACTCCAATTTGATTTTTTTCACATAGTTAGACATAATATAGTACTATGAAATGTTTCTGACCCAAAATATTACGAAATATGATTGTTTACATTAAAATGCAAAAGTTGATGAAAAAGTGTGATAAGGTGAAAAAAGTGACATTTTATGTCTAGAAAGTGACTTTTCATCAAAAGTACAATAACAAAACTAGTTCCCATTCATTCTGTGTCCCCTTACACACTTGTGCTCTTTATCCGCTCAAAACGCTATAGAGCGAACGAGAAGGCGCTAGGAGCAAAGGAAAGTGGTTTTTCTAACAAACTCATATAATCAAGTGCACAACGTAGTCCAATTTGATTTTTTTCACATGGTTAGACATAATATAGTACTATGAAATGTTTCTGACCCAAAATATTACGAAATATGATTGTTTACATTAAAATGCAAAAGTTGATGAAAAAGTATGATAAGGTGAAAAAAGTGACATTTTATGTCTAGAAAGTGACTTTTAATCAAAAGTACAATAACAAAACTAGTTCCCATTCATTCTGTGTCCCCTTACACACTTGTGCTCTTTATCCGCTCAAAACTGTGTATGTATATATGTATATATATGTGTGTGTGTGTGTGTTTATATATATATATATATATATATATATATATAGATATATATGTATATATGTGTGTGTGTGTATATATATATATATATATATATATATATATATATATATATAGACACAGAGAATCATATATCTATCTATATTACATATACATATATGTATATATATATATATATGTAATATAGATAGATATATGATTCTCTCTCTCTCTCTCTCTCTCTCTCTCTCTCTCTCTCTCTATATATATATATATATATATATATATATATATATATATATATATATATAATGAGAGAGAGAGAGGTGTGTATATATAGAGAGAGATATGTGTATCCCTCTCTCTATATATGTGTGTGTGTGTATGTATATATATATATATATATATATATATATATATATATATATATATATATATATATATATATATATATAAAACCAATGACAACTTGATGTTTGATTGAAATCTTGGCAAATTTATTAAAAATAAAAAGCACATAAGTATTCACAGCCTTTGCCATGACACTCAAAATTGAGCTCAGGTGTATTGTTTCTTCTGGTCATCCTTGAGATGTTTTTACAACTTGTGTTTGCTTTTAGACAACCGATGTGTTTAAATCAGAGGTGCCCAAACTTTTTCCTGTGAAGGGCCAAAAACCAAACTTTTATTTATTTTAAAACCAAAGTTTTATACCAAACTGTATTATATTAAAAGTAAAGCTGCCATGGTTCCCCTTATTTATAATATTTAAAAATAAATAAATAGAAAACATTAATCTGTAATCTGCTTAACTAAGGCAGGTTTATTTTCCAAGTTTTATAGTTCAATGAAACTTACAGTACAGTGAAACCATAGAAACAATCCCATTTATAGTACAGTAGAGTTCAATGCCTAATAATTCAAGCTATAAGCAATGCATCCATATGCTTGCAATATCAGTGAGATCTAATGATAGACCTGAAGCTGGTCCTTATTTTTCAAAAGTTTTTTCCAAATTGGGCTGCAGCTGACTTACTGACAAAGTCAGGGTATTATGTAGGTGAGAGTCAGTTACTTTGCTTCTCAGTTTACACTTGTTTAAGTTCATCAAAAGTCTGCTCACAGAGGTAGGTATGCCAAACAGACAGTATCACTTGTGCCTGTTTGCACATCTTTAGGTACCTGTTTGGTGGGACAGGCTTGTTGAAGTCTGTCAAGGGAAGGGACTTGTGTTTGAGTTCTTAATCACACTGAAGCTCAATTAGTTCCATCTGAAGATCATCTCTGACTGTGTCCACACTGATGGTGAAGGGTTGAGGAAACAACACAAAGTCACGCATCACATCCACAAGCCTGATGGATTTGACACACAGCTCTACTTGATGTAAAATACAGTAGTACTTTACCACTTTCCTCCCACATTCACTGACTTTGAGACACCAAGGTGTCAAGGCCACATTTCCTCCCTACCATTGCCGGGACTCCATCAGGTGTAATATCTGCCATATTCTCCCAGTTTAATTCACTTTTTCAACACTTTCCCTCTTCTCATATATGGCATGGTGGGCCTAATCAAAAGACACCACGGGCCAACTTTGGCCCGTGGGCCCTTGTTTGGCACCTCTGGTTTAAATGTAATTTTATTTTTTCTCACTTTTAATGAATCAAGACTTTTTTTAAAATGCCTCTGGTTGAGAAACATGCAAAAGAGATACTTAAGTTTAGGAAAATCTGTAGTTTTCAAAATGATTTATAGTAAAAAAAAAAAAAAAAAAAAAAAAAAAAAAAGCATTATTGAAATGTGACATCTACAGACTAAAGCATCAAGTGGAATTGTTATAATTAGGCTCATGCCAAAATGATAACACATCCATTTGTTGGATAAGTTTCAGTACCTGCTAAAAGGCAAAGAAAAAGAAAAGTATGCTATAGTACTGATGGTATAATTCTTGAAGCTCATTCATTCAGGTGCAACAGTTGGACGTGTAATACACCCTCTTTTGTCCCCAACCAGGATGAGCAGTACGTGGTACAATACTGCCTCAATGCTTTCTGGACCACACTCACTACAGCTGAGGAGATGTTGAACTACGCTGGCAGTCGCTTCCCATCATCCCACATCCAGTCAGCTCTGGCCAAACTCGCCACCTTCTGCGGCCTCTACGGTTCAGACAAATTTAAGTATGTTTTATTAACCAGGCCTTGCGTGCATGGGCTGGGAGAAATTTTCCAAATTAAAACGCCGTCCTAAATGTCAAGACTAAAAAAAGTTTTAAGTTTGTACTGATTTGTATACTCATTTAAAGCATCTTCCAAGCTTGTGCCTGAAATAAAACGTCAGTTTTGCACAGCTTTCCACTTTCACCCCAGATCTAGTCAGCCAAGACATGCTTGGTGATGGACGTCGAACATGATGTTTGGAGTAATGTTGCTTACAATTAGTCAGTCTCATTCAATTTTGTTGATCTTATGGCTCCACTATGGCGAAACAAAATGTTGTGACATGATGTCAAGTATTATATGATATTTTTTCCCATCCCTAATCCATATTAAGTGCGTTAATGAAATTGTCTCCCTCACCATTTTTAGTGGTGTGTCCTGGATCGAACAGCAGAGATTACCTGAAAAAGATACTCGCACTTCTAAGAGAGGGGAACCTCAGCAGGGCGCAGTACCTGTGGTTCCGACACGAGGTACATCTACACACAATCTTAGACATGTATGTTACTGTCAACTAAGGATACACTGAAAATTTTAGCCACTGAAAATTTTCAGACACAAGGAGGAGGATTTGGAAGGATTTGGAGTATGATGAGCCTCGTTTGCTGCTTAAGTTCAGTAAAAAGAGTTTTTCTCCAGTTGTTCTGTTGCATACAGCATGACAAAATGAGGTCACATGCTTGTTTTAGTAGGTCAGTGGAATATAGTGTAATAATTGCAGACATATTTTGTCATATTTCAGGCAATTCAGGCATATAAAATAAATGTTTTTTGGGTTTTATGAATGGCAGTTTTGGAATTTACTTCACTAGTGATGACGTGTATTTTAGAGGTCAAGTGATAGTGGATTTTACCGATACCAGTAACGTGGTTGGGCTGAACCTGCCGCTAACCAATTAGTGAACCAAAAACAAACTCTCAATATAAAATATTTCTGAACTTTATTACAAAAATAAACAGTACTGACTGTACCATGAAAATGTACTGTACTTCTTTAAATAAGGTAAATATTAATATATATGAATGAACTATTAATAAATGTTAAATAAAAATGTAAATAAAAGATGTATGTCCAAACTGAACCAAAAAGTAGCACTCTAAATAACGAATAAAAATAGAGACCTCCAAAATGAATCAAAAGAACATTTCAAATAACACAACAAAATTAGTCAGTGACAGTTTTTACTTGGCCTCTAGAGGCCGCTCTCGTAGTATATGATGACAGCGGATCCTTCTCAGCATTAGCCGCAACCTGGAAAATCTATCGGTGTGATATTGTGCCGATAACCGATAGTTCCAGCAGTCGGGTTATCGGTACCGATTAATCTGCAAAACCGATCAATCAGTCGACCTCTAATATTTTTTTTTATCTAAATAACAGAGACCGACATCTGCTTGTGCTGAAAATTCAGTTTATAGCAAAAAAGATTCTTTTGGAAGAGTTTTGGACAAACAAGTAAAAGTAATTGCTGTGTTTTTGTAATTGCCTAGAGTAGTGTTCTAGTCTGCTCTATTTTTTTTTTTTTTTTTTTTTTTTTGCTCAAATGGGATTTTATTTTATTTTTAAAAAAGAAGCCAGACTTTACATATTTTTATGCAAATTTTTGTTCTGATTTGTTTTAAAGGATACGACCAAATCAGTTGCTATATCCATAACTAGCACTGTGTATTTGAGTTTTTAAGTCAAGTAAAGACAATGTGAATCTTTGATAATTGACTTAATTCGATCTTTTCAGGCTGAGTTTGTGAGCGAGATTAATGAGAAATCCATGCAGGCGTTGTTGAGCTCCATCCCGTCAGACGTCCCGTCTCAGGAGCTCTGTATCTGGTTAAAGGGTGTGGTGGTGCCCTTTATGTGGAGAGTGTTGCCTAAAGGACAGGTATGATATGACGGTACAATGTTAATCATGACAGCCTGCAATGTCAATGTCATACTGTATGCAGAATCTGCAGCTACATGCCTGCATTTAAAAAAAAAAAAAATGTATTCATGTGGCAGATTTTATAAGGCAAGAAGTGATTCAGACCTAGAGTTGAGAAGGAACTTTGTCCTGTGTTAATTTCCTGGAAAAGTATGCAAATTCAGAAACAATTTTTCTCCCTCTCCAATAGCATGTTGTTTTTTGTTTTTTTTTGTTATTTTTTTTTTAATGATCGTCACTGATTTTAAAAATTGAAAAATATTTTTAAAAATCTTTTCCGGATAAATTTTCAAGGCTAGAACTCTGAAACTATAGCGTACAATCACAAATACTTTATGCTTATTGCGATAATCATGAAAAACGTTTGATCATATTTTGTGTTTACACAGAGAGTCCTGGCTAAATGGTTGGAGCAGCGGACAAGAGACCTTGAGTTAACAGAGAAGGTGTGAATTATTAATTAGCGTTTCTAATAAGTTCTTTATTTGAACTCTGCAAGACGTATTATTTTGTATCTCCAATATATATCCTGAACAGAATTATTATATATCTAGAATTAGAATTATTATATATCTAGAACAGAATTATTCAAAGAAAAAAATGCTTATGACGAGTAGTATAGAGAAAGGATGAGTTTTTTCAAACAAAAAACATTAAAACCAGCATGAGATGATGTCCACAGGCAAAGACGAACCAGTCTGGAGACGTTAATGCGTAGAGCAGTGGTGACCTCCACCCATTTCTTTTTATAACACCGTGCACGTGATCGGTTGGAATTTGTTCTTTACAGGTTGAGGACTGTAACCCAGAGGAGGTGGAGCATCTGAACTCATTGGTGGCAAATCTACGCCAACTCTGTGACCTCTACATCAAATATAACTGCTGTCTCTCACTGTCTGACTTCGAGATGGTACGTGAGCGATGTATTGGTACCAACTTTTTCACTCAGAAGCTTACACTGTAGTAATACATTATTATTATTATTATTATTATTATTATTATTGTTATTATTATGGGGTTTTTTTTGTTTACATTTATTCATAATATTTTTTATTTTACCTACTAAACCACAGGTTCCCAAACCTGGTCCTTGAGTACCCACTGTCGTAGAGATTTGAGTGTTTTCCCTGTTCCCTACACACCTGATTAAACTAATCGGCTAACTAACCTTCCCTCTTTTTTCTTTTTCTATTTTTTGTTAAAACGTACAGGATAATGCCTATTCCAGGATCATTTTTGGGAACTTGTGCACTAAAATTGAGTGTGTTGTGCGTTTATTTGTTTACTGGATTTTGTCTAGTTTTCCATGTGAGCATGTCTGTGCAGTTTAAACAGGACGCTGATATTTTAGGTAGGTTCTTGGAAGGTCATGAGTTCAAATGCTGGGCCCTTGAGCAAGGCCCTTAATCCTCTACTGTTCGTTGTATAAATGACTCACTTCTGTAAGTCAACAGCATTAAGCCAAGGAGATGGGAAAGGGAGATGATTTGTGTTTGTTTTGTAGGGCAGTACGCGTAGCATGGCGTTTCTGATGCTGGATAAAGTTCTCGCACCTGAGCTGATTGCAGGTGTTGTTGAGAGCAGCGTGAGACCTTACGCTCTGGAGCACAGACTGGACCTCGATTGCATCCTGTTAGACTATATAAAGGTCCTTTTATTCTCTTTCCTCATACTTCCTTCTTACAGTGCAGTAGTATCGGGTATATACACATTCTTTCTTCCAGCTGCTATCCCCCTTTAAAAAAAAGTTCCATATATTTATTTTTTTTAAGAAATTAGCTTTTGAAACCACAAAATACTTGCAGCAGTGTGCTGTGTGAGGAAAGTGGAAGCTGCTCAAATTGTCTGATTTTTGTACCTTTTCGTTAATTGAGGTAGTTCAAATGTGAAGGTTAATAAAGGCAGGTGCACTCTGAGAGTAATTAGTAGGGCTGCACAATTAATCGGATATTGATCGTGATTACAATTTTGACTGCCCATGATTAAATTAACATGATCGACTGCAATATTGATGTTTACAGTTCAATATAGTGCCAAAACTACGGAAAAGGAGATAGCATTTTAGCACTCGAGCTGAAAGATTTACACATTAGCCGGAATGTAGCACAACATGGAGGTGAAAGCAGCGGTCTGTTTATTTAAATGTTAAAATAAAAATTTGCTGCAAAGATTTACACATTAGCAGGAATGTAGCACAACATGGAGGTGATCATTATCAGTTTGGCCATAATCGTGCAGCCCTAGTAATTAGTTAGGACTATAGATAAAAGACTTTTCCCTTCCTTTTTCAAGCGGAACCATTTGTTGTGCTGTTTTCAGGACTTGCTGGATTGCTGCAGTTCTATGATCACATCTCTGTTCACCGAGTGGGAGGCCAAAGCAGTGGCTCTGGTTCACTGTATGACTGACACAAATGTAAGCACAGCTCTTAAAACCATATGAGAGCCTTATTGTCGTAAGCGGAAAAACCTCAAATCGCTGAAACGTATCAAATTTCCTTCCTTCCTTTCTAATGACTTAATATATTTTTTCATTGCCCCCCCCAAAGACTTTATTTATATGCCGACACTTATGTGTAATCACCCGGCATGTTAATAGTATTGTGGTTTAAATGATGAATGATGAGCGAGCTTGAACGAGACCAATTACATTTGATTGACTGTAAACATCAGTAAAGCAAATATAGCTGTGTGCTGCATCTTGTCCTTCTGTGTCATTCAGCTGGTGATGGACGCCGTCCTCGCAATCATGTACAAGGCTGTGGTTCCCTGGAATCATACAATAGAGAAGCTTGTTCAACAGCATCTGGAAAAAGAGCACCCCAAGTACCTAACACAAAATGCTTATACACTAATATGGAAGCTGAGAATATACAGATTTACAATGCAGATATGTTTTTTGTTTTTTTTAATGTGTGGGACTTACTGTTGTTGCATTTATATCTCTTTACTGTTCCAGACAGGAGCTTTTGAAAGAGAGTTATCGTTTAATGGAGATGAAGAAACTTCTGAGATGTTATGGAATTCGCAACTTGACACTCTCTAACTCCAGAGAGACGATGGTTAGTCGGTTTTTTTGTTTATTTTTTTCCACCACCAGTATACAATGTGTGTACATGTTAACACCCTGTTTTATATGATTACAGACATTTAATACTCTGGTACAATCCACGTAATGTACAAGTGTAGAATCATCAACCAAGCATTATACTAATCACTGCTGCCTGTACTTAAAGTGTAAGTGTGTGTGTGTGTGTGTGTGTGTGTGTGTGTGTGTGTGTGTGTGTGTGTGTGTGCGTGTGTGTGTGTGTGTGTGTGTGTGTGTGTGTGTGTGTGTGTGTTTGAGCAGATGCTTGTAAGACATATTCTGAAACAGGACTTGGCTACCTCACTGGAAGATTCACTTAAACTCGCTGAAACCTATAAGCTCAACTCGTCTGAAATCTACTACATCTACTGCATTCAGCTTTTGGAAAAGAATGAGGTACATTTATCAGCACATTTTCTTGTGCGATTATCAGCACACACAGCAGGCTTTGTGTGGATTTAAAAAAATATTATTATTATAATGCCTGGAATCATCCTAGATGCATCCAAGCAAACGTGTTCAGAGACCAAAAGCTTCAAATTCTAAAAGTGTTATATACTTGTTTATCATCAGAGCAGAGCCGAAGTGGGACTCATTATCAGCCCTGGAGTTTCATGCCTTAGACCAGCCCACTTTAGTTCACGACTGACTATTTAAAAATAATGTAATTAAAACCTCAGTATATAAGTCTGCAATAGTGCACTGTTCTCTACAGCCTTGTAATTCATTGTATTTTTTAAAAAAGTCATCATTTTCAATTCAGTGCAAATACAGTAATCTAAGTGTTGCTTCACAGTAAAGATTTATTTAACAACAGTATTCTTTACAACAACACAATATAATGTTTAAAAGTATCAGAATCTATTTTCTGTAAAAAATAAAAATAAAAAAAACAGTGTTAATAAATATCTAAACGTTAAAATGAAAAAAATATCAAATAAATACAAACAAAATAAAATGTATTGCAATAAAATTAAATAATGAAGAATAAAATAAAATGTATTGCACTTTCTAATGACACCATCATAACTTTATCCTTTGCATACGGTAAGGAAACGGCTGCTTTACAACTTCAACACAAATATGAGAATATTAGTTAAAGGGTAAATCTCCAACACTATTCTTTAAAACATCACAATGTCCTTTTCTGCAATATCTGTATATATACTGTACAAAATTGTTCAGAATTCCAATCCTTAAACACAAATAAAGAAGAAAACTTTTTTAAAAAATGTATTGCACTGTTCTCTGCAAGAATTCTTTTCACAGTATAACTTTCTAATATTGGCTTCATCTCTTTTTCCTCTGCATAAATGTAGCTTCAAGGAAACATGGCCAACATTAATAAATGCCTGAGCAATACACTGGTTTCTGCAACTTTGATTATCACAGTGTCATTGTCCAAAGACATGAGAATTTCAATCCTTTGGTGAATGCGTTTCCAGTCTTTCATGCCTCCCTTTATGAAAGGGCCATCACTTACCAAAGGTGCAAATGCCAAACAGAACAGAACAGTACAGAGATTTTTTTTCACAGTAAGTCAGCCACTTGCAGTTTGTTCCATCTTGGCTATTGAAAACCTTTGGTATAGGAACATTTGGCATTTGTTGAGGATGATAAGAAAAAAATGTACATCTTGTGACTGAGGTCGAGCAAAGTGATCAAAACTATCAACAGAATCATCTTCATCTGCCTTGTTCCTTGTGGTTCTGGGTTCTGCAGCTGAATTGTTGCCTCTGTTATCGTCCCTGAGTAGACTCTGCTCTCCCTTTCACACTTCCTTCTGTATCCCTAGACTCGAGTGCACCTTAATCACAATAAAAAGCATTCTGTAAGCTTTAAAATATTTGACATGGAAAGCACATTTTAATTTAAACTACTAAAATATCCAAATGGTAAAATATGGCAGCTTATTTCATATGACTTTTATCCTATACCCTTTCAATCATGGGCTTTGTATATTTAGGCTACTATCCTTTGATAAAAAACATAATGGGTCATTAACACTTGGAAAGTTGTTATAGGCTTATTGTAACTAATGTGATCATGTTTGCTTATTCACACACTGTGGTACAACCTGTGGTTAACCTGTGTCTTCCACAGTGAGGGCATCATTCTCCTGCATAGGCCTACAACTGGGGCCTTGCTCTGCTTCTGACACTAAATCAAATTTTACAAATTGTCATATTTCTCTCCACAAATCTCCCCTTTTTAAAAAGCTTTCTGATCAAGTCTAGTCAGCTTCACTAAAGAAGTGCTGAATCATTTGGTATCATTCATTATCTCAGGGCATTATTGAGAAGGTGTAGCTTACACCATACTCTTCATTAATATTAATTCTTCTAATTCTTATATTCACTCAATGAGCAATGGAGGCTGCTGCTTCTGAAGAGCTACGAGAAAAAAGTTTGATACATAAACATGAATGGTGGTTTGCAGACAACGTTGTTTTGCATGGCTGCTGGCATCTTGCAAAGCTCCTAACTATCTTAACGTTAGCTTACCAGTCATCTCATCGTCCTGATTTGGTGTGCTGGTGGAAAAACTGCTCAGTTTTGTACATTTGGCCGCGTCAGTTTGAAGAGCTTTCTTTTTTTTTTTTTTAAATCTTGCCTTTTTCAATGCCGCCTTTGGGCTTTCTATTATCCATTTATAAACATCAACAACAAGCACCACTGAAGTTTAGAAGTTATGTTTCTTTTTTAACAAGGTGTCACTG
Organism: Ictalurus punctatus; assembly: GCF_001660625.3. Classification (NCBI taxonomy): domain Eukaryota; kingdom Metazoa; phylum Chordata; class Actinopteri; order Siluriformes; family Ictaluridae; genus Ictalurus; species Ictalurus punctatus. The sequence goes on from NC_030437.2 coordinate 5,093,706, forward strand.
TCGGGGGAGTCAAAAGATAATTACGTCATCATTAAACTGCAGGCTTCACTCTTTGAGTTGGCTGCGGTAAAATAATAAATAAAAAGAGTGGGGCTGTGGTAAAATGGTGCAGTCAGCCTAGGAACATTATCTATATTTCAACCCAGTGCCATGACAACACCGGCCCTCGCGGCCCAAAAAACAGACCGGCCCACTGGGAATTCTCCCGGCTCTCCCGGTGCTCCCGATTAGCCAATTCAGGCCTGCATCAGATTAGAAATGAAACCCAACATTATGGGGTGAACAAAAGCTGAGTGTTTTTGTGAATTTATTTTATGAAAGATCAAAAGGCTAAACAATAAAGGCAAATTTTTACAGCGTTCTTTGTTCATATTTACCAAGAGTGCCAATATTAGTGGAGGGCGCTGTAGAGATCGACTGATTTAATTGGTTCTACCGATATTTCCCCTGATATTTAAGCATTTGTTTCGTAATCGTATTGGTTTTATAATATCGGATCCACTGATAGACAGCGCCGTCTTGTGGGGGTTTTGTGTGCAGGACCACCATTGCAGCACTGCATGTGGTGTTTTTATTTTTTATTTTTAGATTTGTTAGAACAATTTTTTATGTGCTTTTATTTGTTTTACTTGTTTACGTACCTCATCAAAGCTTTTATTTAAATAAAAAAAAGACACTTTAGTAACAGTGCACTTTATTTTTTATTTTTTGCACTCTTTCAGACCCCACTATTTTATTGGTGTATAAATAAGAGTTGTTTTATTTTGTATGTGAGGAGGAAGTGAAATTGACAAAATTGTTCTAAATAAAACAGTTTGTTCAGCCCAGTGGTCATTGTGTCAAAAATGGAAGTAAAACAGTAAATAAATATCAGTTCTGAATATCGGATATCGGGCGCATAAATATGCAGATACTCGGTATCGGTTAAAAAAAAAATCCGTATCGGTCAATCGTATATATCTAGGAAGATTTTTTTAATACGCAAGTCTTCTTATATTTGCAGACGGACAGGTGTATATCCGGGCTGAAAAAGCTGCCACCTGCTGAGGCAGAACTCGTAATTGAACGACTGGCGTGCTGGGCAAGACTCCAACTGCAATACAAGGAGCCGTTCACTGAGGTTGTATCTGATTGGCTTGTACAAGGCTTGTAGTTATTTTTGTGCAGTTTAGTTAAAGCTGCTTTTCCTTTGCAGCTTAGGAAACTACAGATGCAGGTCGCCCAGACAATGGTAGATGCACTGAAGTATCTGCAGCGCATTCAGAGAGGTGATGGTTCTCTCCAGGACTAGGGCATAGTTGTTTTTGTTTTTTTATATTATAAATGTACTAATAAAGAAATTACTTATAACCTCTTTAAATTCACTTGATACACGTTAATATGTTCAAAGCCATTTTTTTTAAACTTTCTCACAGACGATGCCTTGAAGAGAATGGATTGTGAGAACAACTTGAAAATGTTCACAGCCATTGCTCACTTGCAGGTACTTCATCATCTCAAGTAGATTTGACTTTTCAGTATTTGAAATATGAATGCAAAAAAAAAAAATTCCTTATGCATGCACCTCAGGAGGACTTTGACATCTTCTTGACCCCCGAGGAGTATGAAGATCCAGCAGTGAGGAGGCAGTTCAGTCAGCAGCTTATCACCGCATACGAGAACACACGAGCGTGGCATCATTCGAGGAAGAAGCACCCGGACAAATCGAACTCTAAAGAGCCAGAGACCAAGGCCAAAGCAGCAGTGGTTAATGACCCTGATGGTAAAACTAGAACGCTGTCCACTGAGGCTGGACTTCATCGTCTGGCCCGACACCTTGAGAGGACTGAGCAGGAGCTGTGGGCAGACCTGGCAGATCGAGCTTTAGAAGCTGAGAATGTAGAGAAAGCCCTTAAAATCCTCAGGTATTAACAGTGAGACACTACAGGTGTTTTCGCAACTTTTAGTCCGTTTGAACGGAACCTGGTGTGTTTTTCCCCCACGGTGCAATTCATTAGTACGGGTACGAGCACAGTAATCTTACCAAGAGTTAACGGAGTCGGCCCACTTCCAAATAAACTCCATTTCTATTTGATTCTGAATCAACTTGGCTGCTTGATGTGAACAAATATGTGCATTTTGGTTTTTTTTTTTTTATTATTATTTTTTATAAATACATTTTTTGTAGCTGTGAACTGGTAAACTGAGCCACGATGCACGAAATCATCATTCAGTATAGTTGAACAAAAACGAAAATAAATGCTGGATGTGATTATACAAATGTTTTTTAAAAAATATATTTGTCTAATATTTTATTTTGTCGCATCAGGAAACGTTTGTTTTCCTTTTTTCATCGCCGTATTTCCGGCCAATGGAAAGTATGAAAGTGCCTTTTTTTTTTTTTATTATTTAAATGAGGAATGCAGCCTTTGTCAGCCCATCCCATGAAGGACTGTTCCAAAATTGTTAACGTAAGGTTTGTTTATCAAGTGAGCTCTTTGAAGGGCTTGTAGCCTGTATACATAATTCCTCAAGAATATTATATAAACCATGGAATCTTTTGAAACCGTGTTGTAGCTTCTTGCATAAATGTGTAGTCATGTACATGTCCACTTGCCTTTGACTTAAGTGACCCGGAAGATTAAGAAGTTTTAACAGCTACACCCCCCCTCCCCCGCCGCCTCCCTTTTTTCAGTGAACTCTACCAGCACCATCCCAACTCGAGCACAGGTCGAGTGCTTTTCAGCACAGCACGGCGTCTCTGTCAGATGCTGGAGGACAAAGTCCCCATGGTGCTGCCCGAAAGAGTAAACCTCCCAGCTCTCATCCACAAACTGGCCTGTCAGGCCATCACCATCTGCCATGCCGGTACCTATACCTTCATTTTTACTCAAAAATGCATTTTTATCAATCAAGTAGAAATGTTTTCATATTCTTCTGTAGATCTGCTGCTCGACTGTGTGGAACTGTGCAAAAGCACCAGAGATGCCGCTGAGGTGTACTGTCAGTGTCAGATCGACGACTACGGTTTTGTTGTAAAGGTACAGTTCTGGCTTCTACCACGTTTGTGTTTTATGTCTGTATGTTTATTAATCTGTTCTTTAGCACGCACTTTATTTTGGACTCTACCTAAAGGATGCGGTACCGAGTGGGGAGGACGACGCCTACACAGAGACCAGTGTTCAGGACATGTTTAACGAGGACTGCATCGTGCTGGACCCGGTCTCAGTGCTCCCAGTGCAGTATAAAATCACTGCCAGTCTCCTGCCTCTCACGGGTACCTGCACGCCGCCTCTGTATAAAACCAATGCCGATCTCAGTTGTACAAATACGTATGACTAAACTATTGTGGATTATTATATACAGACTGAAATATTGTCATTTCTGTTTTTCGTTGCTTTCTAGATTCACCGTTTTATCCCCTGGGCTGCTCGTGCTTGTCGTTTTGTGCTCTTCAGGAAGGTGATTTATATATTTCATGCCAAATGAACTTTTCTCTTTATTAAGATTGCTTTATAAATGTTGCCCATCTGTATGTCACTAGAAGCCAGTCATGCTGTTCCCTCTCAGATATAAACAAGATTTACTTACTGACTTATCAGTCCCTCTAGGATTTAGCGATTTTTGCAACCATCACAGAAATTAACTGCAAAATCGAGGAAACTCTCCAATAACATTGGGAGGAGCTTGCATTTTTTTCAAAATCACAGCCTCCTTCGATTCATGTGCATCGAAGATGAGTACAGGTCTCAGTAAAAGGTCAAACATCACTACGGGAGTCTGTGCAAAACAATTTTGTGCACTTGCAGTTTCGCCAATTAAAAAAAAAGTGCAAAAGATGCAGCAAAATCAAACATTTTTGGCTGCAACAATAATAATAAAAAAAACAACAACAAACAAAACCTGTGAAACCCTGTACAGACTTACGCCACTACTACATTATTCCACATAATAGTTTTGGTTCCTACACTTTGGTGAGAACACAAGACAGGAACTTATCCTGGGCTGTTTTCCTCCAGCAGAGTTCCACACACCTTTTATATCCTTCAGTTCGCTGATTCAATGTTTTGCAGACACCGACTACGTTCGGCCGTTGCTGGGCCCCGTGGCCACCATGCTGCAGAGTCTGCAGGAGTGCAGTCAGCTAGAGCTGGCCCTAAGGCTGCTGCTGGAGTCATACGGCAGCATTTTACAGCACTTTGTCTCCAACAACATGGACCTCAGTTTGAGCAGGAAGGTGCGATCTTTTCTAAATCTAATTCACTGAAACGTGAATTATCGTACTCGAAAAGGCTTTCTTTTGGGAGTGTAAAATGGTCATTCATACCCCCAGGATAAATATTGACTCTTGCATTACAATGTTTCTAATTCATCAGCGTAATAATGAGACTACATTATTTGCTTCATGAGGCTTTGAGTCTATATATTAAAGGCCCCCCCCCCCCCCCCCCCCCAGCTTCATGCCAACAGTCGGTTATTACGAGATAAGCAGACTCTTGAGGCAATCGAGAAGACTGCTCTCTCTTCTATCAACATGGTTGTGGTGTCTTTATTACAGAAGGTGAGCATATGAATTCTTAATATTCAAACAATATTAATATTCAGTTTGGGAATAAGATTAAACTGTCAAAACAATCCTTCAGTAAATAATCTATTTAACCAAGGGGTTAAATAAATGCATCAAAAACAGTTAACCCTTTTTAATTAGAGAAATTTGACCATGGACTATTTTAGAAATGTAAACATTTATTTATTTATTTATTTATTTTTATTTTATTTTCAGTATGAACATTATCTTATGTATTATAGGTCCTGAACTGGCGGGTGGTGGACTGTGACCTGGCCATCGGTCTTTGCACAGGCCTGGGCAAATCTGACATTCTGGACATTCTGTGGAAAATAATAACTAATGCTTGGCAAAACTATGACAAAATCATGGTAAGATAATTCCCTCTGTGTCCAAACCGTTGGCCTAAAGACACATTTTATACTGCACCAGGGTTTGGACCTGGGATCTGTTGCAGTTCATAATGAGTTTGTATAAGTTGACTAGATATTCTCCACTATGTTCTCAGACTCCAAAATGGTGTATTTTTATATATATACATACATACATACATACATACATACATACATACATACATACATACATACATCCTGGACAAAACTTTTGTTGCAGAACCTTGCAATTTTTTTTTGTTTGATGTTTGAATTGTCCTCCTCAGGCTGTGGCAATGGTTGGAGCCCATTTCTGCTTGCTTTATAATGACCAGCAAGAGAAGAACTTCCTGTCTGTCATCACAGATGCAGAGTGGGGTATTAAGCTTGGAAAATTTGGGGTTAGTTTTTTTTTTTTTTTGGTTTGTTTTCAAACTCAGTGTCTAATTGTTTTTTAATTTTTATTATTTTTTAATCTGGCTACTAAGAATGAAAATATGTCCATGTCCTGCTTTATTCTTTTCCCAGGTTTCCATTCAGTCTGTGTTTAGACAGTGTTCAGAGAGCAAGAGGAATCTGATTCCTGTACTTGTAAAGAACAGAAACATGATTGCCGAGATCTTACAAGATTACTGTAGGTAAGTTACCCTGCAATTTAACATATTCTCTGGACAGTTGACCATATAGACACATCAACTGTATGCCATTCCTGGTAACTATATGATTACTACAGCAGTTCTACAGCAGAAATCTAAAGACCCGTGTCTTGTGCTCATCCCAGGAGTCTTATTCACAATATACTCATACTGATCATCCTAGTAACACACTTAAAAAAACCCCAATAAAAATCAAATGGTTTGATTTTAGTAATATGAGTAATAATTTATAATCCATGCTACGGTCACTCTGGCTCATTGAGGATCTAAATCTACATTTATATTTCTGTAAAACTGCTTTGTGGCATGTCTACTGTTCAAATTGAATGGAAATTTTGGGACAACCATCACTGGCTGAAGATTGCATTCACAATATTGAAGATAAAACTTGGTACAATGAAAATAAATGAACCTGAACTTTTTCCCGCTTCAGCTGCTCATGAACAAACCAAAATCTACTTTATTAAATCTTGTTGAAGCCAATGTTTTAGAAATGAAAAGCCTGGCCAACGTTTTGTAGGATTAATATTAACATGGATTTGCCCGAAAAGAAGCCAAAAGACATTAAATCACTTCTATTAAATGCCTATTTTAGCAACAGCCTTCTGGTCCCAATAGTATACCTTTTACTCACTGAGCTCCTACATTCTAGATTAGTTTTGGTTTGTGTGTTCTGCAGGACGTTCGTTCTGGACAGTGACTCTGCGCTTAATCTCTACATCACCACGCTGCTGCTGCAGGAGAAAGCAGATAATGAGCAATATGAAGTCGGTGCCAGGGATTCAGGGCTGGCTGAAGGGGGCGAAGATGCAGAAGTAGGGCACGAGGATGTATTGGAACACGTCCTACGAATTGTTCCTCGACTAAGCTCCACTGCAGACCTGGTCGTCAGTCTGCACACAGCACTCACTAAGGTCAGACTCAGTCACAACATGCAACTAAACACAGCTAAAACAAAAAACGTATTTACCTGATTAGTGTGGTGGTGATGATGATGAGATAAGGTGCTCACTGCCTTTTTGTGGTTTTCTGCAAGTGAGTCCATATGAGCGAATTGAGAGGGTCCTTAAAACCATTCAAACTGCAGATGAAAGCCCCACCGTTTTACCGCTCAACCAGGTAAGTGGTGTTTTTTTTTTTTGGTTTTCTTTCCTTTTATTTTTAAATAAATCTGATTACAGAATTTATGAATAGTGATTGTTTTTGGTGAAAAATCTCAAACCTTCCCCTGAAGAACAGCTCAGTTTGCAGCAAACACCTGACACGTGAACACTCTTAATAAATAAACAAGTATAATATGTTTGTTTAATTGGGTTGTCTGTGTACTTTTCAGACTTGTGTGAAAACCTGATGATGGTTTAAGTCATATTTATGCAGATATAAAGAAAACTCAAAAGTTTCAAAAACGCAAACTTTCAAGCACCACTCTACATAGAATGGTTTGCGGAACTTAGGCCAGGGCCAATTTATTTATTTATTCTGATTTGCAGACTAAATACATTTCCCAGAAATTTGAGTTTATAAATCAGGTCTAGTTCTTCCTCTTCCAGATCTGTATGCCTGAAATATCCTTATAATATGCTTCAAATAGGAAGGAAGCTATTGAAGAAGCACTATTTCAGACATTAGACCTTACTGTGACCTTGACCCTGTTTGGATCAATTCCAAAATCTGATCAGTTCATCTTGAATCTCCTTTTTATAGTTTTTATGTTGGTCTTGATTATTCTAGACTTGACACCAGGCTCTAAATGAAAAGCCAAGATTGTTTTCAACAGTGTCTCTAACTGTACCAATGAAGGAATTGCTACAGCATCCACAAGCAGACTTCTCCTCCCACTGACGTGGAGAGCACGCACCTTCTGGAGAACTATCTGGAGTATACTCCTCTTGCTAACACTCGCTTGCCTTTCCAACTTCTCCTCCAGACTCGCCTTTACTTCTGGAAGATTATTTGAGTATTGTTTCTTATCGGTGGTTTGAATCTTGCCTAGGTTAGGTCGCACAGAGTAATCAGCTCGGGATTCAATGGAATGTGACCTTTAAATAAGGGAAGCCAGGAATAACAACACAACCAGGTTTGTGTTAAAAAGTTGTGGTATATTGTAACACAATTTTATACATACAACTATACAAAGAACCCAACACCACACATACCTTCAGGGTGGGCCAAGGCCCAAATAATAAACAAAAGGATTCTTGATTTGGTAGCTAGTTTACCTGAAAGGAAAATAAAGGAAAAGAAGTATTCTTCCCTAACGCCCTAAGCCAAAACAGAGACAAAAGAACCCTTCTCCCAAAAGAAATTGCAGCCACACCCCTACTGCCGGTGAACTGTGTGCAAAATATATACAGTTCTGAAGAGAATACCAAACTTATAGTCAGAACCAGGCAAGAGTCAAAACCAGAACAGCAGTGAGAATATAGAATACAAGCCACACAACTAACACACTCTCTAAACACCATATCACACATAACCACCTCCAAACCCATTCTCACGCCTCTTCCTCTTTAAATATGGTCGTCAATCAGTGACTTCATCCTGGGAGGCGGGATCAAGGCAGGCTAGGGCAAGCTGGAAACTCTGGGAGGGAGTTCGGACCTGCACACAAAATATGGCACAGCACACACAAAAAAACTTCCCATTTCAAAGATAGCAGGTTGTAACACTCGATATTGAGGTACATTAAGATTTGAAGCTGTGCAGTACCTGAAATATCAGTGGGTCTTGTTACCACAAGACCCTCTGACATTTCAGGTACTGCACAGCTTCAACACTGTATGTGCTTCTAATTCTAAGTAAAGAAGGTTAAAATGTCCAGAAAGATATGCCCATTCTTTGCCTTTAGAAACTCTTTCATATCCTCTGAGCAGCTTCTTGGTTCACCCTATTCTTGGTAATGTGGCTGTTCTAACGCTGAAAATCAGGTCTGGAGATCAAGAGGGTCTTGTCAAAATTACTACTTCCTTTTGGTTCTTTTCAGTCTATTTTTATGTTTTGGATTATTTTCCTTTAACCTTTTTTTTGTCATAAATTAGACATTTATTTCCATTCAAAAACCATAGTGGATGCACATCGTTGCATTTCAGCTGTCATTTCAAGATACCTTAAAATGAATAAATCAAAATGAAATCGATCAGAATGAAGCAATTGCATTAATTCATAATAATCTGCTAATATAGTCACATAATTGAACTGTGTCCTAATGGCCATTTTTATACTTTTACATTAGAATTGTTTTGTACCCACTTTTGTGTTAAATAAATGGTGACTGTGCCTTGTTTGTTTATCTTTTGTGCCTTTGCTCAGTTTTTCTCTACTGTGTGTCTTTTTCCAGCGCCTGAGCTGAACGAGGAGACATTGCCCACATTGCTGCTCATATCCAAACTCATGAAGGTGAAACACAATAATCAGAGAGGGGGACAAAATCAGCACGTGTAAATTACAGTCTAGACATAGCTAATGGTTCGAAATGTCGTCTTAGTTCATTCCGACAACCTCGGTTCAATTTTGCTTGTTTACTACTGTTCTGAATAATAAGAACAAGACCGTGTCTGCTTACACAAATGGCATTTCAGAGGGATTTGATCTGTAATGCAACGCATCTCTAACACAGACGTTATTCATAGGCGTAAAATCCAGCTACTTGTCCAGAACATCTTTAAAAAAAACTAATAAATAAAACACACATCATGCCACATCACACCCCACAGACACTGATATGGAAATGTGTGCTGCAGTCTATGACTCATAGTAGTGTAACTAAGAAAATAATAAATGAGTATAGGTGCCACCTAATAAACTGTCAGCTCAGTGTGTATATGTTCTCATGATACTTGAGGTGTGTTCCTGTTTTTCCCCCCCACCCCCTTTCGCGCAGGTTAACCTGGATAAGCTTTACATCCTGACAGTGAATCATGTGTTCAAGAACAAGCTGATGCCTTTGCTGCTGGACCAGATGAAGCACTCTCAGGGCCATGGCCCCAGCAAAGACACAAACACTGTGATACAGAACATATTTAAAGACGCTCTCTGCATTCAGAACCTGGAACTGGCTGCAGCCACCATGCACAAAATCTCTCAGGATCTTCCTGCAGGTCGGTCCAGTGGCTCCGAAATCCCTCGTATGAGAACTTCCTTACATTTACTTGCTTACTAACTTCACGGCACTGTAACTATAGTGAAAATGGATAATGATCGTATACTCTTGTTTTATTTTTTTTAACCTGGTTTAATGCGCTTAACTAGCTAACTAACTCGCAATACTTTTATCAAATTACTTTAGCTACCACTTTTTAGCCTAGTCAGTGAGTTTTCTGCGCTAAACATAGGACTGAGCAACACGCTGGAAATTTTATTTACCCTGTGGTCTAGCTAACGAACTTTATTATTTGACCACATCAGATTTGGTAAAAGAAATAAAGAAAAAATGAGTTCATAAGTTTTCTGTTTCCATCAGGAGGTCTGAAACATTCTCAGTGTGAAGACATTTCCACTGACCACTTTTATGATCAGAGCTCTGATTAGTTTTGAGCATGCTTTTAATGATTATACCAAATAAGCACTATATTTTACTTTGAGTATTATGTTTTCATTCAGTATCAGTTTTAAAAAACTGATTTTTTTTTTTTTTACCTAATCATACTTTATTACCAAGTTATAGATTTTAATTTTAACAATCATATTTCGTATCATTTTAGGTCAGAAACGTCATAGTATTATCGTATAGTATATTATGTTGTAAATATGTGAAACATATCATATTAGAGGACGTCACGCAATTGATTATATGAGATTGTTTGTAACAGCACTAGATTTGTCCAAAACTGGTTCAGTAACAAAGTTTAAATCTCCCTCAAATATCAAAAGATGTGTGTTCAAAGCAGGAATATTTGACAACAAATTCTGAGCAAAAGGAGTGTTATCAAAATTTGGGGCAAATACATTCACCAAAACTACTGCCGTTTGTGAAATTTTCACTTCCACAATCACATATCTACCATTTATATCAGAAATAACTTCATCAAAAGAAAAGGACACAGTCTTACTTATCAGAATAGAAACTCTCCTGGACCTGGAATCAAAATTGGAGTGGAACATATGCGATATCCAGCGAGCTTGGAGTCTGCGTTGATCCCTGAGATGGAGATGGGTTTCCTGAAGAAATGCAACACCAGGTTTTTGTAGTTTTAAATGTGTCAAAACCTTGGATCTCTTAATGGGACCATTCAGACCTTTCACATGCCAACTTAGGAATCTGATCGAGCTTTTGGTATTTTCCATCAATTTAGGTTAATACAGAATGAAATACAGAGAGGTCAATATCAATAGGAAAAAAGAGAGAGAAAAAAACCCAACAACAACAACACAACATCCCTCCCCACCTCCCATCGCACCCTCCCCCACCCTACTCTGAACATCAGTTAACCTCTCCATTCCCAAACAATGGAGGCAGAACTCTACAACACTGGAACATCCGATACTTGTAAACCATACCTATTCTTGTTGTGTGAAGTCACTCCCGAGCATAAAAGGTACCACAATTACCATGTATCTCAGGCAACCTATAGATTTACATGGAAACTGGTATGGTTGCCCACAGCCACGTAGTTTTACAGTGACATTACTGGTATTAATAAATTGGTTAACTGTCATGTAGTCAGCTTAAGATGAAGGATACCGTTCATTAAACCATAGTTGCACTAAAGTGGTCTGAAAAGTGGTCGCTAAGTTGCCAACACTAGTCTGCACTGACAACTAGAAAAAGACAGGCTAAGCTCTGCCTCTCCCCAGCAAAAAGCAAATACAGAGGGTGAGGGAACGCAGGGTTTTTCCATTTATGCACATTCTATTCGAAAAGCAATGAAATACACAGAGTGCCCAAATGATGCTCTGTCTGTGAATTCTAAAAAATTGCACCCCCCCCTTCTGATCTCTCCATGCCCCCACAGAGTTGAGAACCACTGCTCTATGCTATGCCCCCACGAATGACAATGATCAAGAAACCAAGGACACATTTTATTTAAGTATACATTGCAAGCTGAATTAGAAAGCACACCTAGACATGACATGAAGATCATAATGGCGACTGGAATGCGAACACCGGAAACAACAACTTGCACCATGAGAGGGTTCATGGGGAAGGAAGGCTGTGGCATCATGAATGATAATGGAAAGAGGATGTAAGATCACCAACTATGACCTTGTCATCAGAGGAACTCTATTTCCGCACCCCAACATCAACAAACATCCACAGACTGACCTGGTGGAAGAGACAAGAACCAGATCGACCACATCACAATCAATGGCGCCTGGAGAAGGTCTCTTTTGGATGTCAGACTAATGAGGGGAGCCGATGTTGGCAGCAACGACACCTTGTCACAGCCATGCTCAAGTTAAACCTATGGAGAACCAATCGGAAAACATAGGGACACCAGCGTATCGATGTGACCAAACTGCATGAACCCCAGGCCAGGAATACACTGAAAAAACAAGCTCCAAGTTCTTGCAGATTTGGATAGCCACACATAGCCATACCAAAATGATACCAACACCCAGTGGGAACAGATCCAAAGAATATACACTGAAGCAAGTAAAACATACTTAGGAATAAAACAACAGAAAACAAAGTAGTGGATCACATTAGACACCTTGAGGGTCATCGAACATCGAGAATATAGAGAAAACTTAAGAAGCAAGTTATGGATACCAAATCAGAACAACTGAAGGAAAGATTCAAGATACAGTACAGGGAAGCAAATCAAATTGTGATGAAGCTAGCAAGAAAAGACAAGACAGCATACACAGAAAATCTTGCTAGCTTGGCAGAAGAGGCTGCAAACAGGATGCGCTTCATATGGGTGCGCTTCATACTCTGAAAACGCTATTCAGGGAAAGGTTTACAAGTTTACAAAGACTATATGTGGCAAGTACAGCAGAAGTGCCAATCACGGATAAACAAGGCATAATCTTCATAACAGAGAAAGAACAAGAAGCATGCTACTCTATGTGCATACACACTGGTGTGTTTTAGGCACTGAAAATGCTATACAGCGAATTTCATGCCTCTGGGATCAAAGGAAAATGGTTTTTCTAACAATTGCATATATTCACTTGCGTGACGTACTATAATTATGACATTTTTCATGACATAATATTGTCATGGATATCCCGAAGGAACTCTGGACTTCAGTGCCCAGTAGCCACTTCACCGCTGCATTACTGTCACATGACCACCTGTACCTGATTCTCATTCATGTTACCAAGCACTTGTGAGTGTATATAGTCACACTTAGCACTCTTCGTCTTGCTTTAATTGTCTTTCTCTGCCGTCTGGATTATGGCCTTTGTGTCATGTTTATTCTATTCTAGTTTTTGCCACAAGTTCTATAGTTCCTGTTTTTACGTTTGTTTGTATTTTCTATTAAAATATAATCTGCACTTGCATCCGCTCCGCCTCCAAATCATGACAAATATGATACTTTGACCTGTTTTTCACGTCAAATGATACGAAATATTATTGTTTACATTAATATCCATAATGTGTTAAAGTATGAAAAGGTGGAAAAAAGTGAGAATTGAAGTGTAGTAAGTCAGTTTTCATCAAATGTGCCCAGACACTATGTGTTCTTATATGTCCTCTACATACACGGGCGGGCTTCAGGCGCTGAAAAATCCTGCATTAACTTCGGCTAGATTTTAGAAGCAGTTGTCAGTGAAATGGCAGGAACACAAACGAAGGTCAGAGTTGAACTGCCGTGGTATTGTTTTAAAATGAATTATAACCACTGAAGCTTTACATCCTCATCCTTTGGCTGTACATGCAAAGTGGTTTTGCTTTTGCAGCGCAAAAAACAACATCTTCTAGACATGGCGACAACAGGAACCTAACTCTTTTCAAGGCAACTACAACTGTAGTGTTTGAGGGGGGTCACTCTGCTACCAAGTAGCCAATGAATGACCAGAGGTGGGTTTATTGTTACAAACCTAAGTAGATTAGTACAGAAAGTAAGTCTGGAATTACTGTCATTTCGTTTCAGCTGTTCAGAATCGCTGCTTTCTTTTGGGAGTCAATAGCTCCGTTTGTCGTGAACTTTGTTTTTTTGAAACTCTGCAGATGTTTTACATTCACAATCAGCTATAAAACACATTACATGAAAGATAATATCTGAAAAAGCATAATAGGTGCACTTTAAGAGACTTCATGTTCACTAGCAGTCACTGCCAAGCTGTGCAAAATCCTGATTTATATCCATGACGTCATCTGACAAAATCATCATGCACACAAGTTAAAGACAACGGGTGAGCTGTAATTTCTGCTATATTTACATGTATAATAATCATTCAGAGAGAATGTTAGAAATGAATGAATGAATGTGCTGCTCCTCTCTGAACAGGGGTGTCTCCAAGGGGAAAGCAGGATTGTATTTGTGTTCTATTGAAAATAAACACTTTAAAGTTATTTAGTGATTTCGTACTTATTGACTTTTTATCATTCAAGCACTTTTTAAGCACCACTAGATAAAAATGGCTATTTTCCAGTACTTAAATTCCAAAAAGCCAAATTCAAGTACTTCAAGCACCTTGTACGAACCCTGATGTAACACATAAAAAGGTGTTTGAGATTCTATAGTTTTTATTCATAGGAATTGCAAAAAAAAAAAAAAAATATATATATATATATATATATATATATATATATATATATAGTTACACCATGGCGAACTTGTGGCCGCTGTGCCGGCGCGGACTACACATCCCAGCCACACCTGCGCTCAAGTTCGCCGGAATACTGAGTGCCAACACCTGTGCGCCGCCCAAGGTTATTTAAGACCCTATTAACAACAACGTGGTGCGAAGTAACGCTAAAGCTTTTTCTACGTTGGCTTGTTACCACGTTCTCTACGAACGTTGTATCTTCATTGGTTTTGGAACCAGGTACCGTGACAGATTACTTCGCCGATCATGGAAGCAGCGAGCGGCCTGGGTTGGGTACAGGTGTGTCGGGAGAAGGACCTATTGCTAAGCGCGAAGGACGAACAGATTGACTGCCTCATGCAACAACTGGAGCAGCTCCGCGTCACCGAGGGGCAACCCGTGGCTCCCGCTGCAGTCGGCTTTCGTTCCACTTTTTTCCGCGCACAAGCTCCAGCTGCGCACGCAGCACTCGCCCCGCCGGTTCTACACTATCCGCCCATGCCGACACCAGAGTGCTATGCCGGCGAGCCCGACCGATGTAAGAGTTTCATGCTGCAGTGTACCTTGTTCTTCGAACCCGGAGATGCCGAAGGAGCGCCGGTTAACGCACTTCATTGAACTACTCTCCGGTCGCGCCCTGGAGTGGACCACGGCAGAATGGGCGCGAGGAGGAACGGTCAGACCAGCGATCACAGAGTTTCTCGCGTGCTTCCAATGCGCATTTGATCATTCCCCAGACGGCTGGGAGACTGGGCAGGAGCTCCTCGCGATTGCACAGGGTCCTCGCGGTGTGGTGGATTATGCCCTGGAATTCCGCACCGTAGCTGCACGGAGTGGGTGGAATGAGCCGGCACCCCGAGCTGGTCTAGCGTGCCGGGGTGAACAACTGACCCTCGATGAGCTCATCGACCGAGCGGTAAGGCTGGACCGCCTTCACTGCACTAATTGCCCCGCGATGTGGAATCCCACGCCCACTGAGCCGCTTCCGCCCACGGAGCCCATGCAGCTCGGCCGGGCACGGATCCGTGAGGAGGAGAGAGAGAAGTGACGCAGAGAGGAATGGTGCTTCTACTGCGGGGAGAGCTCTCACTTTGTTCGCCACTGCCCACAGCGGAGGGCCCCATCAACCAACCTCGTTGTCCCCGGGTGAGTGCGTTCCAATTATCTAAAGCTGATTCTCTAGTGTTTCCTGTGTTGCTCAAATGGTCAGACAAATCTTTTGTGCTTTCAATGCTCATCGACTCAGGGGCAGCGGAAAACTTTGAAGATGAGCAGACAACGCGCACCCTCGGCCTCCCCAGTCAAGCCCTGCTCCAGCCACGAGAGGTGCATTCTATCGACGGGTCCCCCATGGGAGGTGGGGTCATCTCCCGTCGCACAGCCCCAATCACTATGCAAGCCAGTGCCCTCCATCAGGAAAGCTATATATCACGGTATCTACCCATCACCCCATCATTCTTGGCTTACCGTAGCTCGAACAGCATGACCCCCAGATATCCTGGACCACCAAACAGATAACCAGGTGGTCTCCTTTCTGCCTACGTCATTGCCTGACGGGCCCCACAGCTCCAGTAGCTGCCACTACAGTGGAAAGCCCCCTGTCTTCAGTCCCAGTCACCATGCCACTTGCTTATCATGATCTCCGCACGGTATTCAGCAAGGCGCGTGCAATCCGTCTACCTCCCCATTAGGCATATGATTGTGCCATAGACCATCTCCCCGGCGCTAGCCCACCACGCGGTCAAGTGTACCCGCTCTCCCAGGCAGAACAGCGGGCCAGAAAGGGGGGGGGCCTGAGACTGTGTATTGATTATAGGGGGCTCAACCAGGTGACCGCCAAGTACCGTTACCTCCTGCCACTAGTGCCCGCCGCCCTTGAACAGCTGAGATCTGCGTCGTTCTTCACGAAGCTGGACTTACGCAGTACGTACAACCTAATCCGCATCAGGGAGGGCGACGAGTGGAAGACGGCCTTCAGCACTACTTCCAGGCACTACAAATATTTGGTCATGCCGTATGGGCTTGCTAACACTCCCTCAGTGTTCCAAAACCTGATCAACGATGCCCTGAGGGATCTACTGGGGCACTGCGTCGTCCTGTATATCGACGACATATTGATCTACTCGACATCCCTGAAAGAGCACATTAAGCAGGTCCGCCAAGTGCTGGCACGTCTGATGGAACACCAGCTGTATGTGAAGGCCGAAAAGTGCGAATTTCATCGACGCACCATCAAGTTTCTGGGGTATGTCATCAGTCCAGTGGGGGTTGCTATGGACCAAAGCAAGGTAAGGGCAGTAGTGGAGTGACCCAAGCCCCGAACAGTCAAGGAGCCACAACGATTCACAACGGGCTTTGCAAACTTCTATGGGCGGTTCATCCGCGACTTAAGTAAGATTGCACAACCCCTGACCTCCCTCCTTAAGGGGAAACCTTGGTGTCTCGTCTGGTCCGCTCAGGCCCAGGAGGCCCTGAACGGGCTGAAACGGAGGTTCACTAACGCCCCCATCCTCCGTCACCCGGACCGTTCGTCGTGGAGGTTGACGCATCTGAGACGGGAGTGGGGGCCGTCCTGTCTCAGAGGTTTGGGGACAGACCCAAGTTGCACCCCGTGGCCTTCTTCTTGAGAAAACTGTCTCCGGCAGAACGCAACTATGATGTGTGGAACCGGGAGCTCCTGGCCATCAAATTGGCCCTCGAAGAGTGGAGACACTGGCTGGAAGGAGCCAACCATCCATTCCTCATCTATACCGATCACAAAAATCTTGAGTACCTGAGGATGGCTAAGCGGCTCACGCCTCGCCAAGCACACTGGTCTTTGTTCTTCTCCCGGTTCCAGTTCACCTTGTCATATAGGCCAGGGACCAAGAATATGATGGCGGATGCACTGTCTCGTATCCACTCTCCCGAAGGCCTGGCAGATCAGGAGAAGTACATAGTAAACCCCTCTTGCGTGTTGGGCGCCATCGAGTGGGCCCTGGACAGAACCCTAGCTCGCTTCCCAAGATCATGCAACCCCGAGGGCTGTCCCCTAGGGAAGCAGTTTGTGCCAGAACGCCACCGTCTGGAGCTTGTCACCTGGGCTCATACGCTGTGAGCGACTGGACACCCGGGTGCCCACCGCACTTACAATGGCCCCCCATGCCCAGGGAGATACAGCGTATCGTGTCCTCCTGCTCCACCTGCGCCCGCTCCAAGACACCCCGTGCTTTACCTGTCGGGAAATTGGTGCCACTTCCCATACCCGCACGGCCATGGTCCCACCTAGCCCTGGATTTTCTAACCGATCTGCCGGAATCACAAGGCAACACTTGTGGTCGTGGACCGATTTTCTAGGTCCCAGCGCCTGATCCCACTTCCGGCCCTCCCCTCTGCCTTCACCACAGCCGGACTGTTGTTCCAGCAGGTGTTCCGCTACTTCGGCCCCCCAGAGGAGATCGTGAGCGACAGGGGGCGCCAGTTCACGTCTCGAGTCTGGGCCAGCTTCATGGAGAAACTGGGGGTCACTGTTAACCTCACCTCCGGTTAACACCCAATCAGGAGATCCTTCGATTCCTCCGAACGTTCTGCGCCACAAGCCTGGAGGACTGGAGTCACTTCCTCCAGTGGGCGGAGTATGCCCAGAACTCGTTGCGACACTCCGCCACCCAACTAAGCCCATTCCAGTGCGTCTTGGGTTACCAACCGCCGCTCTTCCCCTGGAATGCCGCCACCACTGACTCCCCAGCCATGGACGAGTGGTTTCGCCGCAGCGAGCAGATCTGGGAGCGTGCACATCAACAACTGGTACAAACCTCTCACATCGCCAAGCGGAAAGCGGACAGGCATCACGGAGTGCACCCTGATTATCAGCCTGGGGACAGGGTATGGCTTTCTACGAGGAACCTCAAAACACCTTTCTCAGGCAGCAAATTGGGACCCAAGTATGCCGGCCCTTTCCGGATCCTGAAACGAGTAAACGAGGTTATGTGTGTATATATATATATATATATATATATATATATATATATATATATATATATATATATATATATATATATATACACACATATATCATAATATATGACTATATATTATAATGTATATATTGTATACATTATATATGATATATCATTATATGACTTGTCATGAAGAGCTAATTTAAGACGATCTGCAGGATCCATCCTCCTGATATCCATTTTTAAAATGCGACAATGGAGCATGTTTACATGTAAAATTGTAATCACTGTGGTCGACTAACAGGACAAAAGTACAAATAGGGATTTGACTGTGACCGACTGACCAACACAGGAAACAGAAAACTGGAGGGAAAACTGGGGCTCAAGACAGTCCGAGCTATTCTAGCTAGCTGATTTACTTCAGGTGAATCTCAAGTCTAAGAAAGAATCCTTATGAAAATCAGTTTTGCTACATTGAAAGAGCGAACTAGAGGATACTAATAAAAATAAGCACCTGCTGCAAATCTAAGCTAATCAGCATTGTGATAAAAAAAATATTTTATTCATACAACCAACAAAAGACACTCAATTTACCTGAAAGGCTGTCAAGTGAGTTTCTCAACAGTCGGTCCGTCCCCCTGCGCACACCCGCTCCAAAACCACGCCCACCAGATCACGCAAAACTGTAGAAATGAATTATAAGAGGGATGTGGGGATGATAACCAAAAATTTAAAAAATAAATTTAAAAAAGATAACACTTTGCATCCCGTATTTTCTCCTTCACTGTGTTTGCAAATGTTATTATACTGACGTTTTTAAAACAATTTTTGAAAGCCCCTAATTTTATTTTCCTATAGCCTTGTTTACTTTTTTACACATAGTACAAATAATTATCCAATATAATAAATAACTGAATTTGCTTTTGTTTATTACTTGTTTATTTATCAGTTGCATTACATTTACATTTGCATTTATTCATTAAGCAGACGCTTTTATCCAAAGTGACTTACAAATGAGAAAATACAAGCAAACCGATGTATCAAGCAGAGAACAATACAAGGAGTGCTACCATACAATATCTATTAATTGAGTTCTAGAAGTAGCAAAGTGTGCAGAGTAAAGGTGTCAGTGCCAGAGTAAGAGGTTTTTTTGTTTTGTTGGTTTGTTTTGTTTTGTTTTTGGGGTTGGTTACGTGTTCACGGAAGAGGTGGGTCTTTAGGTGTTTTTTGAAGCTAGTGACAGATTCTGTGGTCCCGATTGAGGTTGGAAGTTTATTCCACCACTGAGGGACAGATAGTGTGAAGGTTCTGGAAAGGGATCTTAAGCCACACTGAGTAGGTACTACTAAGCGTCGGTCGTTAACCGATCGCAGATTGCATGAGGGAGTTGAGGTGGGGGATGCTGTTCCAGACAAGGTCTTGTACATGAAGATCAAGGCCTTAAATTTGATACAGGCGGCTACATGTCTGCTCTACATCTGTTTTTTTGTTTTGTTTTTTACTAATTTCATTAGTCATGATGTATTTTTTAATGTAATGTTTTAAAAAAACATTTCACTAACAATGTAAGAATAATGTTTTTATGCAAACATTGTAAGACCGTTTACCAAAGATGCACAAGGTAAGCACAAACTGCATTCTAATGTAAAAACAAACAAACAGTAAAAACACTGCAACTGTGCGAAACTGAAATTCATTATCAACTTGAAACATGTTTAAGAAATAAAACCATTTTCCAAATTCAAAACATGAAAGATGGCGACATCTCCAGGACGAGAGGCGAACTACAGCTAATATTCACATCATCTCAAATAAAGCGCGCGTTAAGAATCGATTCGGGGATTTTGTGTATCGATATCGCTTAACGAAGCGAAAATTGAAGATTAATTAAAATCGGAGAATCTATTTTTTTTTTTTTTTTTTTTTTTACCCAGACCTAGTTTGGACAGATTTTAGGTTTAGGGGAGGCTGAGATGACAGACATTGGGACCGAAGCCCCCTTAAAAATGGTCTAGAACCGCCCCTGGATCCAATTACCAAAGACTGCCATATCTAGAAAACGTAGTTCACTTACGAGGCAGTAACTAATAAGTACAGGCCTATAATAACTTTTAAGTCATTTTATTTTTTGTCACGCAATTATCTCTTGACCATGAGAACCGGGATTCGCCTTCATCTGGCACATTTTATTGTGCTCTCTTCCAGAGCTCTAATTCCGGACACCACTAACCAGGAGTTTTTTTGTCTTCGCACTAAGTCCGAACCTGGACGCACTCAGTGTAGTTTTCTTCGAAGACCATCAGCAGTAGCGTCTGTCCTTTTTTACTGGACCATTTGGACAGCAGAGCATCGTGTTGAAGAGTGTTCTGTAAGCGCTGAGCCAGCTTTGATTCAAAGCTATATGTCAGTATGCCATGAACGAGGCATCTGGGATCTACATAAAACCTCGTCTCTGCGCCTTGATATAGTAACACTGCTTTTAGAGGCCGGTAGTCCATGTGAATTTCGACCAATTTCCCTTGCCAACTTGAAATGGCATAGGTACTTAGACACGGGCTATCAGATGGGCTCTGCGACCCGAATGCGGCAGAAGCGCGCTTGGATCTTACCCGGGACGCTGTGGTGCGGCCGCGGAAGCCGCGCCGGTGACTACGAGCAGCTAGGTGAGTAGGCTGTAGCTTACCTGAAAAGTCAGTCATAGCCTACCTTTCATAGTAAACAATAAAGTTGCCGCAAATGTATCCTTCTGTAATACAAAACTTAAGACGGAGACAAATAAAGTTATACATTCAGTTTATAACAACAGAAAACTAAAAGAATCGCTGTAACATGGTTTTATAGCCTATTAATAATATTATTCATTACTTATAGGTATGTTTGAGCGTGTAGACAGATGCTGCCGAGAGCACGATCACTGCGACCACATAATTCGCCCCTTCACTGTGAACTTCGGCGTGTTTAACCCGACGCTCTTCACCATTTCACACTGCGACTGTGACCACAGGTAATAGCTGATTTGCTTTGAGGTCATGGGTTTGAATTCCATCTAAAACCTCTTTATACAGTGAAGACTCCCGAGAGTCATAATTCATCATCTTGTCACCTGTATATTAGGCAACTCTCGTTCTTACATTGACTACGTTTACATGGAGAGCAATAATCTAATTATTGACCTTATTCTGAATAAGACACTATTCTGATTAAGGTGGTTACATAAGTCACTTTTACAATATTCTAAAAGCTAATATTCCTTTCATGTTCCCATTTTACATCTTATAGAACATAGATCGATTAATGGTACACGCCATTACGTCACCACACCACGCCGTCCAGCGTTCCCTCCGGAATTTCATGTATTGACATAGAGTTCGTCTTCGTTATGGTACCGTATACAGTTTTGGGTGTTTTTATTTTGAATGTTACGAAAGCTTCAAGTGCAGTTAATTATTTGTCGTGCTGTATGTGCAAATAGACGACTACTTGAAGCCGTGGGCTGCGTCCCAAACCGCGTACTTACCTACTATATAGCAGCTGGCATACATGTATTTCTCCTACTATATAGCAGGTAAGTTCACGGTTCGGGACGCAGCCGTGCTCTCTTGTTTGCTGTCAAACGGGTGAGCACTGCCGTGTGTGTACTTGTCCTGTCGCAAAATGCGGTGAAAACTCACACATGACGTTAATAGTGTGATTAAAGTGTGTACATGTCTATAATGCGCTAAAATAGGATTACTCCACATGTCTTAATTTGATTTGTGTTTACTTCAAGTATGACTTTAGTCAGATTAAGGTAATCAATAATCTCTGTTTACATGCTAGTTTCTTAATCAGAGTATCGCCTTAATTGGGTTAATATCAGATTATTGTTGTCCATGTAAATGTACTCACTGACATATCCCAGTATGGTCAGGAAACGAAGAGCTTTAAACAACTGAAAAGTACAATCTTAAAAAATAAAGGTTCAAGAATGTTTCCATACAGCAGTGTCATATAAAATACATTTCACTTTTGATGGATGATTCTTAAAAATTTTTTTTTTTTTAATTTAATCCTGAAATCTATGGCAGTTAATTGATTGCATTTTATGTGAAATACTTTTCTGGCAGTAGATAGTTGGCATTTAGGTATACTGTTATATATTTTCATACACAATAAAGTTAATGTCTTGCAGCTTTTTTCAGATTTACTGTATTTTTATTGTATAAGTGTGCAGCATTGTTTTCCATTTAATTTTAGTGAACTTGGTGTCTGTATTGACATAAGAGTGATATAAAGTCAGACATATCTTGCATACGTACTTTCAATGGCCATGCAAATGGCCATGAAGTTTTTTTTTATGTAGGTCTAACAGCATATTTCAGAATGCCATGTCAACCTGTTCACATAATTCATTTTTGGTTGTAATTTCAGTTAAACGGGAAGTTTCTATCAAAATGTATCTTTTTTTTTGTCTTTACCTGTTTATTAGGTTTAAGCAGTGCCTTCTAAAAATTAATGACACAGTCTCAAATATGGTGGGCTATACATTCTACAATATCCTTAAGGTCCAATGCTTTGAGCTTATCCAGAAGAGAAGGTGCACCAAAATCAACTGGATTGGAATGTGAGTGTTGAATAAGTATATTAGTAGATTAAAATGCTAACAGGACTATTCAACTAAAAATCATTCTTTGCTTAGAATTAGTTAGCGTATTTTAACAACTGTTATTTGTAGTCAGGGCTGGACTAAACAGCTTTGAGGTTCCATTTAACTAGAAAACTTGAGGATTTTTTTCAAAGTGCTATAGTAAGAAATGTCTGATTTCTCATTTAATTGATCTAAACAATTTACTGTGATATTTTAAGAGTTATTATCCCAAGTTCCTTCTTAAAATTAAGGTAAGATTTACTAAGGACTCAAACAATCACATAGACATAGATTTTACCACTGTTAGTTTTGGTTTTCCATATTGCATAATTCTTAATGAGATAACATATATAGATGTTGTTATGGACTCAGGAAGGTATAAAATCAAGACTAGTGAAGCTCTGATATTGAAAGATCTTCAGTTAAATATTTAGTTGCATGTGTTGACTTGCTTCTTTGTGCCCTCTGGCAACACAACCTCTTCTTTATTTCCTTCCATTTCCCGTGTCAATTATATAATTTTTGTTATATATATTAAAAAATAAACAAAAAAACTATGTAGATTTTTTGACTTGTGTTGCTTCAGGTTTTTAATCTTTTCTTATAGGTGCACATCAGATAAGGTTGCCCCTTATGCAATCCTCAAACATACAACAATATATAATGCCACAACGTCAAATGCTGGTATTCCTGAACCACCAGTTTGTGAAGGAAATCCTTCAGCTTCCACCAAACAAAAAAACATGAAACTTAAAGAAAGAAAGCAATTAACATCTCGAAAGAATTATGTTCCAGGATATTCTGCAGCAGAGAAAACATTTCTGTTGAGTGAAATTATCGGGCAGCCTAATGGCAGACCAAAGACAATTTCACCAACGTCTACCACAGAACAGCCAAATTACATGATGAGGTGTAACACAACATTGTTTCATCAGAAATCTGATCTCATTACAAATCAAAGCACTCCATTCCCAGAAGCAGCTAGTACTTCTCATGTGCACACAACAACATCTATAGCATCTTCAAAACGAATGGTTACTCCATCAAAGAAAATTACACCAAACAAAAGCAAAAACATTACTCAATGGCCCATTACTGGAGTACAAAGCAAGCTCACCAAAATATACAAACCTCTGAAATCCAAGCTGAACAGTGACCCACCCAGAGGTGATCGTTTCCAACCAAAACAACAGAGGGGAAAGAGTGGAAAGCAGGACAATTCATCTTTACACAGCACTCTATCTCCAATCTTCATAACATTATCTCTGGCTAGCAAATTTCCAAGGACTAACAAATTATTTGAAAGCATGCCACAAACAAATTCTCCAAATTCTCCAAGTAAAAAAAAGACATCCAATGCAGTATCAAGCAGAAGTCACCCACAAAACTCAAGCACATTAGAAATGAAACACAAATCAACTGAAGTCACAAAACAAGCTAAGACTTGGAATAACACCAACTCTGCATATAAAACCTTTAAACCAACAGGTAAAGCACTTACTTATGTGCATGTTTATATACTTTTATGTAGTTAAGAGTAATAAATTAGTGATATCATGGTTTTGTAAAATCATCTGGCTACTAAAATTTGTTTTATTACAATATTAGGCACAATGGCATTTATTACTATAACGTGAAGAATACTTTTTATTGAAAATGCAATGTTTCTATATTAGGAAAATGCATCTGATTCTTAGCTATTATCATCTATTGCAAATATAAACCTCAGCAGCCATGACCTGAGGCTACAGGTCTGTACTGTAATCTGTCTCAGTGTCTATATATCTCTTAACATTCCTGAGATGCCAGTGAAGCGTTGGTGCCGCTCAACTGTCATTATTCAGGCTAATGGATTTATGAATTAAATATATGCTCTTACAAAATGCTTCAAGTTGAACCATTTGGGAATTAATCAATTTTCCGGTAAGGTAAGAGTTCAGTGATAGTGTTCTTAGAGAGACTTATATAGTAGATTAATTGAATTAACATTTGTATTTACAGCATTGAAGTACTTTAAACTTGCACTTATATATTATATATAATAAATATCAGATTTTAGTAGTAGATTAGTAAACTGCTTATCATATCTTATCCTGGTTTACTTAACAACAACTCAAAACCTCTTCACTGTTGGAATCATTTTAGCAAATTGCATGTATTCTAATTATAAAAGAATTAAAAAGAAATAGATTTCTAGATTATTGACAGGTTGACAAGTGGAAACAAGTTGGCTGAAGCTGTCTGTACACTAAAATGGTTCTTTTCTCTACATATGTACAACTGTATCTCATTTGTCACAGTTTCAGATACAGAGACAGTTGTGGATTTACTTGTTTTGTTCTTTAGCAATATGTGAAGTAACCAGACATTTGGATGACTGCAAATACAAAATACGTCCCATGGAGAAGTTATATGGACATCATAATACAGAGACAACTACAATCTACCATTGCGATTGCATACACAGGTCATTAAATGTGACAGCAACAGAAAAAAAAAACCAATGAAGCATACATTACACTCATTTGCTTTAGCTATAATGCACTTGATGTACTTTCTCTAAATGCTTAATTATACAGCACATCACCACCCTTTCACACTTTCTTCTTCCTCACAGGTTGACTGATCACTTAAAGCAACTGGAGAGCATTGTTTTACTGGAGAAACTTCTATGGAAATTTGTGTCCACGTCATGCATTGAAATACCAAATACCAAGGAATGCAGCAATAATACAAGGTTTGGAAATGAATAATAACATATTAACCAGTGCTCAAACATTTTGCACTGTCTTTGCATTTTAGACCTGTGGTTCTCAAACTGGGGTCCAGGGACCCCCAGGTGTCTGTGAAGCATAGCCAAGGGGTGCAGCATATCACAACCTAGCCATTATCAAAGTTTTTATTTCAATTACTGTAATTATTGAGTCTGTTTGACTGGTCACTTGAGTTGAATGAGTTCAATCCAAACCTCAAAAATTCAAAAACAAGTAGGCCTATACATAATGTCAACCTAAATCTAATTACACTTAATAATAAAAACAGGTTGTGTCATGCTGTAGAAGTAGCTGCAGTTGCAAATTTATGTACCACACAATCCAGTTTTTTTTTTTTTTTTTTACCACAAAAAACAGTGGTCAAAAAATGTGCAAAGGTCAGGTGATCAGCAAATAGAACAGACTAGGAAAACCAGAATCTTAAAACTGAAGGACCAATAGCCAAGTCAGAATAACCAGGATACTGTATCAAAAAACTGTGACTAAGGCATGGCACATCAGGAACAAAAACAATGAACAATAGATCTCATTGGAGTTGTGTTTGATGTGTATATACAGTAGATATAAAAAGACACCACAATTCTGTTAAAATGGCAGGTTTTTGTGAAGTAGAAGAACAAAACTAAGCTAAATCAAGTCAGATCTTTTCCCACATTCAGTGTGAAATTGCAAAGTATTCAAATGAAGTGAAAAACAATCAGAAACTTTTTTTAGGGAAAAAAGGAAAAATAAAAAACGTGCAATAACCTAATTGCCTAAATGTGCACACCCCTAAAATAATACTTTTTCAAGCACCTTTTGATTTTATTACACTATGCAGTCTTTTTGGGTATGAGTGTATCAGCATGGCAGATCTTGACTTGGCAATATTTTCCCACTCTTTCTTGCAGAAACATTCTAGATCCATCAAATTGTTAGGGCATCTCCTGTGCACAGCTTGCTTCAGGTCACCCCATTGATTTTTAGTTAGATTCAGGTCCGGGCTCTGGCTAGGTCATTAAAAAACATTTTCTTTTGGTTAACCCATTCCTTTGTTGATTTGGATGTATGTTTTGGGTCACTGTCATGCTGAAAGGTCCTTTTCACCTTCAGCTTAATAGAAGACAGCTGAAGGTTTTGCACTAAAATCGACTGGTATTTGTAGCTATTCATGATTCCCTCTGCCTTGATTAAAGCCCCAGTTCTGACTGAAGAAAAGCAGCCCTAAAGCATGGTGCTGTCATCACCATGCTATACCATGAGTATGGTGTTCTTTTGGTGGTGTTTTTTTTTCTCGCACCAAACATACCTTTTAGAATTAGTATACCATTTGGAATTGGTCTAATCGAACCACAACACATTTTGGCACGTGGTTTGGGGTGATTAATTGAGCTTGGATTTTTTTTGTGAGGAAGGACTCCTGTCTAGCCACCCTACCCCATAGCCCAGATATGTGAGATTGTTGATATGTTGTCTCATGAAGAGAGTAATCAGTACCTGTCAGGAATTCCTGCAGCTCATTTAGTGTTGCTGTAGGTCCCTGGTATGGTTTTGTCTTGTCCTTTTGTAAATATTTGATGGATGGATGTCCTGTTCTTGGTGAAGATCTGTCAATCGCTAGGTGCGACCATGGTTGTTGCAGAACAGGTAGCGACATTAGTTTAACTGCCGGTAGGGTTTTGGTGGCATGGGCACACTGGGAGCAGTTGGAGTAGAACCTGTTGATGTTGGTAAGCATGCTTGGTCTTCACTACTTGTTATGGATGAGCTGGTAGGTTTTGTGAATCATGGATGTCTTGCACCAGGGGAGGTGTGAGCCCAGATGATGAGTTTGTCTCGCCACGCAGTGGGCACATACTTCCTTCTCATGGGGCAGGACTCTGGCATGGGATGATCTTGTGATTGGGTTATCTCTCTGAATATCTGAGGAAATCATGCCCACAAAGTAAGATAGTGGGAGAATGCTTCTTCATTGTTTTTGGTAGTGCAGGATAGACTAAATAGTGAGTCTGCTTTGGTGTTTTTGGACCCTGGCCTGTAGGAGAATGTGAAGTGGAACTGGGAGAAGAACAGAGCCTGTTTTGCTTGGCAAGAGTTGTGACATTTGGCAGTTTTGATATATTATAGATGATAAATGGATGTTTGGTGGTGTCATTCCTCTAATGCCAGTTTAACAGCTAGTAGGTCTTGACTGCCAATGTCATATTGTCTTTCAGCTGACAACAATTTCTGGAAAAAGTAGGCAACAGGATGAAGTTCTCTCCAATTTCAAGATTCAAAATTTTTATTTGTCACATACACAATTATATACAGTATATAACTTTCAGTGAAATGAAAACCTGCCTACTCCTATTTAGACTGTGAATTACATACTAAATTAAAATGAAAAAGAACAATAAATAGAAATAATAAGAAATAATAAAAAATAAAGAAAAAATATGTACAGGAATGTGCAAAAAGGAATGTACAAAATATGCAGTATGTTATGTGTCGTAACGATGCAAAGTGCAGTGTACGGAATGTCAATGGAGTGCAGAGTGACGGTAGAGTCTTTATGGAGTTCTTTATGGAATCTTAAGGGATCCTTATGAAGGACATGTCTGTGTTGAGGAGTCTGATGGCCTGATGGAAGAAGCTCCTCCTAAGACTCTCAGTTTTGGCCATCAGAATACAGAAGTGCTTGCCTGATTGCAGCAGGCTAAACAGACAGGTACTGGGGTCCCTGATGATTTATGATTTTAGCAGCTGTTGTACTGCAACGCCTGGTGTAGATGTCGTGCAGAGAGGGGAGAGCAGATCAGGAGATGCTCTCAGCTAAGCACACCACTCTCTGCAGGGCTTTGCGTTCCTGGATAGAGCAGTTTCCATACCACACTGAGATGCACTGAGTCAGTAAACTTTCTATAGCCCCAGTATAGAAAGTTTTCAGGATCACTGGGGAGACCCTGAATTTCCTCAGCAGTCTCAGATGGTACAACCATTGCCTTGCTTTGATCACCTGAACGTTAATGTGATGCGTTCTTGTCAGGCCCTCAGATATGTGTACTCCAAGGTACCTGAAGCTGTTTACTCTCTCCACGCGGGTCCTGCTGGCCTCGAGTGGGGTGTATTTCCGTTGCTGCTTCTTCCTGAAGACCACAACAAGCTCCATGGTTTTACTGGCATTGAGGGAGAGAATGTTAGCCTGGCACCAAGCTATGAGTTTCTCCACCTTGTCAAGGTAGGCGGCCTTGTCGTTGCTGGAAATGAGGCCTATAACCGTCTCGTCAGCAAACTTGATGGTAGAGGTGAAGCTGTGAGAGGTCATGTATGTAGAGACAGTAGAGCAGGGGGCTCAGGACACAACCTTCTGGGGCTTTGTGGATCAGGGTGATGGTGTTGGAGATAAATTGGCCCACTCTCACTACCTGCGGTCTGCCTGTGGGAAGTCCAGGACCCAGTCATAAAGGGGAGCATAAAGGTCCAAGTCCCTGAGCTTGGAGGCCACCCTGTGTGGGACTATGGTGTTGAAGACTGAGCTACACTCTATAAACACCAGCCTCACATAGTTCCCTTTGTTATTCTCCGTATGGGTGAGGGTTG
Organism: Ictalurus punctatus; assembly: GCF_001660625.3. Classification (NCBI taxonomy): domain Eukaryota; kingdom Metazoa; phylum Chordata; class Actinopteri; order Siluriformes; family Ictaluridae; genus Ictalurus; species Ictalurus punctatus. The sequence continues at coordinate 5,122,876 of NC_030437.2, forward strand.
TGTAAAGAACATGAAAGATGGCATCCTCAGTAGAGGATGGAGGAGCAGATGGAGTTTTTGATAAGCCTCTCAAAAACCTTAATGACAAGCGATGTTTAAACTACAAGATGACAGTCATTTAGGCAAGAAGGATTATTGTTCTTAGGCACAGGAATGACAACAGATTTTTGCACGCTTCTCCAGATTTGTTCTAGGGCTGATGGAACCAGTGGCAGGGGGTAACAATACTTTATTTCATTTTGTTTTTCACTTCATTTAATCCCAGATAGACAATGCATGGCTGATAGTCAATCCACCCCCTTTCTTTTCCACAAAAAATAATCTTGCCATTGGAGGGTCAAATATAGCTCTGTTTAAGCACCGCTCATTTACTTCTCCAATTCCATTCCTGATTCTCAATGGGTATTAGTGGATAAATGTGGTTGTGTGGTGCCTGCCATGAGCAATGGCACTGTCATAAGCATGATGAGGGTGTAAGCAGCTTTTGTTACTAAACACATCCTGGAACTCATGGTAACCGATGGGAATCTCTGCCTAAGTGGATGTTTGGGGACTCTTGATGGAAGTGGATGGGGCCAAAAGCTGTGGGGTTCTGAGGCATTCAACATGACAGTGAGTTGTGAACATGCAATCAGGGAAAACTGAGAATGATGAGAAACTTGATGATAGTGGTGATGAGGGATATGCAGTATGTTCTTGGTAGAAGGCACTGACTTGGAGTTAAATGGGTCTGGTATGGTGTGTGACGGCACCACCTCCAATTGGCCCTCAAGGTGGTTGCATGGTCAGTGGTGAAGGACATTCAGAGCATTGAACGACCTTGTGCTTGGAGCTGCCTCAGTAAAAGCAAAATCCTCTTTAGCGCCAGTGCTGTTCAAAAGTACAGAGCTCAGTTTGACTGATTTGCATGGGTTATATGCTTTTCTTCAGCAGGTGATCTGTCTCGCCATTTTAGAGGCTGGCTGAGATGGATGGTGATGAACGAATCTAGTGTGCCCTGGTTGTCTTAGCAAGAAAGCTCCATTAATATGAAGATCCAAGATGGTATTTATGTTTTATGTATTAATTTTAGTCACTTTGTTTTTTTGTTTGTCTGCACAAGGAATTACCTCGCTCTTAGTCTATGATCTTAATGTTTGAGGTTCGACTGCTATGAATGTTTGTCTTGATCCTGTTTTTTCAGCACATTCAGAATTGACATCAAAGTTGGAATCAAAAAGATTTTATACTCGTAGGAGAAGGGTGAATCTTGCAAATCACCATTCTCTGGGTTATTTTCTGCTAATGACATCTCAACCACACAGTTTTCCATTGAAGGATTCTACCACTTTGAAGATCCATCCATCCATCCATCTTCTATACCTCTTATCCTTCCTTCAGGGTCACGGGGAACCTGGGGACACGGGGAAGCCTATCCCAGGGAGCATCGGGCACAAGGCAGGGTACACCCTGGACAGGGTGCCAATCCATCACAGGGCACACTCACATACACATTCACACACTACAGACACTTTGGACATGCCAATCAGCCTACCATGCATGTCTTTGGACTGGGGGGGAGGAAACTGGAGTACCCGGAGGAAACCCCCGCAGCACGGGGAGAACATGCAAACTCCACACACACAGGGGATTGAACCCCCAACCCTGGAGGTGTGAGGCGAACGTGCACGGGGAGAACATGCAAACCACTTTGAAGTTGGCTTTGATAAATGTAAAATCTCTCTTAACCAAGACTTTCCCAATCAGTGATGTTATTTCAGCTCATAAATTGGACCTTCTCTTTATGACTGAGACTTGGTTACATGTTGGGGAGCTGAGTCCTTTAGCTGAAGCATCCCCTGGTGACTATCGATTTATGATTTTATCTACATTTTCAGCTGTTTAAATTGGATCAGTATAATCATGTTCTTTGTTCTCTCATATATAAACCCCTAAGTATACGTAAGGATTTTTATTGCTGAATTTTCAGGATTTATATCTCCTATAATACCTCATTGTGATTGTCTCTTAATTATTGGTCATTTTAAAGATTAAAGAATGGTGAAAGAATTTTTATATACCATTGATTCGTTTAATTTTACCCTTTTACGTTCCACTCATAGGCAAAGTCACACATTGGATCTGATTTTGTCATTAGGCTTTCCAGCTTCTAATGTGGTTATTGATGACATCTGTCTTTCTGACCACAAGCCTGTTATCTTAAATATCACTGTTTCTTTTATTGTATCTAAACATAAGCAATCAAGTCGCCATGTTGTTCTATCAATTCTACCACAGCTAGCAATTTTTCAACAGCTTATGGCTCTTGTCTTTTCCTCTGCAACATCAAGTCTCCATCTCCAGGCCTTGGCATAGAAGAGTTGGTTCTTTCAGAGTTCTTTCAGTTCTATATGTATTGAGACACTGGATGCTGTCGTTCCTTATAAAGGTTGTACTCTTAAACCCAGAGTACAGCCCTGGTTAAATGAACACTCTCAAGCACTCAGACAGAAATGGAGGAAAGCAGAAAGAAAGTGGAAAAAAGTTAGGCTTCAAGTGTCGTAGGAAATGTTGAGAGTTTGAATGATTCAGTATCAACAATCTGTTAAGGCATCTAAACATGAGTTTTTATTTCTCTGATTTGATTTCAAGAAATTCCAATAACCCTAAAGTTTTATTTAGTACAATTAATGTAGTATACTTACAGCTACCACATTTCCTGATGTCACTTCGGGAGTTATAATTAGTGAAATTTTCTGCAGTTTTTAATTTCTAAGATCGATGCTATTAAACCAGGCATTTCTACTCCTGATTTAGATCCTTCAATTCCTTTATCATGTTTGGTTCACTTATATACATTTGAATCTGTATCTCTTTCTCAGCTGGTAGATATGATTCGGCACATGAAGCCTGCTGGCTGCTCACTAGATGTTGTTCCTTGTTGCATTTTAGAGAGGTTTTAGATATTTTGGGACCTAGCATCTTATAAATAATAAATAGCAGTCTTATAAATGGTGTAGTTCCATCTGGTTCTAAAGTTGCTGTAATCCAATCACTGCTTAAAAAGTCGAGTCTTGATTCCTCAGACTAAAATCTCTAAACTGTCGTTTTTATCTAAAGTCTTGAAAAAGGTTGCTTTCGATCAACTTTCAGGATTCTTACGGAGAAACTGTATTTTAGATAAATATCAATCAGGTTTTAGAGTCAAACATAGCATAGATTTTGCTCTTATCAAGGTGTCAAATTATCTGTTGCTGGCAGTCGATTTTGGGAAAAGTGCCATTCTAGTTCTCCTGGATTTCAGTGCAGCCTTTGACACTAAAGAAATTGGGGGGCTTCAAAACACTGCCCTCGAGTCATTCTCATCTTATCTTAAGGGGAGAACATTCTCTGTTGAGATTGGGAATAATTCTTCTGCCTCTGTTTCCATTACCTGTGGAGTACCTCAAGGCCCAATTTTGGGGTATATTTTGTTTTTGTTATTATCTGTTATCTTTATAGTCTAGTTTTCAAAATCACAAAATTTATAATCATTGTTATGCAGATGATATTCAGTGCTATCTTCCTTTAAAATCCACTGATAATTCTGCACTAGACTTTTTGCTGGCCTATCTTAAAGATATTAAAAGATGGATGCCGGCTAATTTCCTTCAGGTCAATGATTCTAAGGCAGAGGTTTTATTTTTTGGCCAAGTTGATCCTTTTAATAATTTAAATAAACATTTGGGGCCTTTGGCCTCTAATCTTCATACAGAGGCACAAAACCTTCGAGTCCTTGGGAACCTTATCTTTGATTCTTACTTAAAATTTGAAATACAAATAAAGGCTGTGGTTACAGGAGGCTTTTTCCAACTTCGCTTAATAGCGAAATTAAAACTTTTAAAAATGTTTTGTCTTTTAACAATTTAGAGATTGTAATCCATGCCTTTATCTCCTCTAGACTAGATTAATGCACTGTATTTAGGTGTATCTCAAGGATCACTGTCTCGTCTTCAGACATTCATACATGCAAAATGCAGCTGCGAGTTTCTTGACTGGAACTAAGAAATATGACAGTGTTTCACCGGTCCTGTCTTCTTTGCATTGATTACCTGTTTCCTATAGGATTCAGTTTAAGGTCTTATTGTTTGTATATAAGGGTCTCCATGAGCTTGCACCACTTTATATCTCTGATTTTCTCCAGCAATATCAGACTCCAAGGTCTTTAAAGGAGACCTGTTATGCAAAATTCACTTTTGCAAGATGTTTGAACTTAAATGTGTGTCTACAGTGTGTGTAATGTTCCACTCACTGGTCCAACAATGGTATCCAATAACGTGGTAGAAGGATTCCTGCGTGTTTCTGTCTTTTTAAAGTGATGTGAAAACATTTAGATAATTACATTTCAATTGGAATGTCATTTCAATTTTGACTCTCTCTTAAATTAAATATGACTCCAATTGTAAAACCCTCAATGTTTATTTGTTTCCTAGTTATTTGTAGATCACAGATCTGTAAATGCTTTTGATCTTTTACATTTGATTAATTCTAGTTTATTCTATACTTTAAATTGTGCACGTTCATTCGGATTCCATGTCGCTCAGAGTCTCGCCCTGGCATATACACGGATCTCACGGTCACAAACTTGCCAGTCTTGGTCATTAGCCAGAGGTAATTGACTAATACTATTAAGATGGCCGCCCATGCTTGCCCTTTTCTAAAAGTACTTTGTTTAGATAGTAACACTTAATTATAGTAAAGTTATTTCCACTAAAATTTACAGAGATAGACCAATAATATCTGAGTTAAAATTAGCTTTATATAATCATGCAATAGTTTCCTATGTACACATAACTAGAAAAATATTACAATAACCACAGGTTTAGACTTGGTCAATCAACTTGTTGTCCTGAACGGAGATTTCCTATCGAGCCTGTGCACACCAAGTTCACTTAACTTAATGTTAGCCTGGACTCTAAAATCTCAGTTGGCATGCCCCAATGTGCCAACTAAACCTGGATTTTAGCCTGTACTTACCTGGTCACAGATTTGCGGTAACAAGGACTTAACGTAATCTACTAGAGACAATAATTTCAGAATAAGTCAGAATATAATCAATTCTAATAATTTATTTAACCAGGTATGAACACATCCAAATCCAATACTACTACTACTAATAAGAGGAAAGAATTACATTCAGTATTACATTACCAATCAAATTCAAAACATAATAATAGAACATAAGAAGGTCAAAAGTTACATACCTGGTAGAGAAAAACTACAAACGGCAATCGTGTGGGAGATCTGTCTACAGATTCCCTGAATCTTTGTCCAGTTCTCCCCTAAATACCCAGATGCTCTATGGGTCACAATGGTGTTGTTTGTGATTATAATTTGATGTCTGTGGAAGTATGTACCTTATTTACATACAGGAGGTAAGTTGAGTGAGGGACCCTTGGAGGGTATACCTTTAATGGTATGCAATATTTTTATTTGAACTTCTGTTGAGGGAATGAGACCATATTTTCCAGATGCACTGAGACCTTTTGTATGATAGCAAACATGTATAGTCAACATTTTATTTACATTAAAACATGTTATGTAATGCATATAGACCTTGGGTGTGTTTAAGGTGATCTCAATACAGAAAAAGAGAAGAGTGTGGGAGAGAGAAATATGGAAACAATGTAGTGAGGATCTTTCAGTCTCCACTCAGCATGATGTCTCAATTCTGTGAGAGAGAGATCAAGTGTTCGTTCTTGTAGGAGTCCTTTGTCCTCAGAGTAGTTCTCTCTAGGTTCAGACATCTTGGTACCAGCCATACAGGGTCAATAAAAAGCATGATTTGCTGAAAAGTTGATTCTCAAGAATGGATCAGTACCAACTGTTCATGATCCAGCTTCATATCCAGAAGACATAAGTATGCACTTTATATGTTGTGAATGTTTGCAAATCGCCTTTCCGAAGGTGCTTGTTAGCAGATTCCACAGCTAATGCAGCTAAAGTTACAATTGTCTCCTATTTTATTCACGGAGACCAGAGCTACTTTATCATTTTATTATTAACCGTACAACGCTTACTGTCTGTATCATTCATAACCGCACCTTTATTATGCACAATACAGTAAGGTGATTGTCTTTTTGAAAATTGTGTAAGTTTTGTGCAAATCATTTTACACCAGACTGCTTTGTGAATGAGCTTGTTAGCAGATTCCATGGCTAATATTGTTGCCTTAGTATAAGAAGCACAACTGTTCTCTTCCAGAAAGGGGGTGGGGAGCAGCAGCTCATTTGCATTTAAAGAGACACACATGAAAACAGCATATTGTTGCTTCCACTAAGGATGTGACGGTGATGAAATTTTCCTACATGTTAATCGACGTGTTACAACACTGGTAATACCGGTATACCCGGGGTGGGGGGTACATTTCCTTCTTTTCCCCTTAATTTTTAAATCGCTTATGAATGCCTGTGCAGCCGTGCACATTTTACTTTTGCTTTCGAATTAATTCGGGGGCAACAACTGCTTGATTGGTGGGTTCATTGTTATTCTCAATGAAAAACACAACAACAAAACGGTGGCTGTGGTTGTCCACTAATTGTAGGGTTGGCGGTTCGATTCCTGGCCCACATGACTCCACATACTGAAGTGTCCTTGGGCAAGACACTGAACCCCAAGTTGCTCCTGATGGCAAGTTAGCGCCTTGCATGACAGCTCTGCTACCATTGGTGTATGAATGTGTGTGTGAATGGGTGAATGAGACACAGTGTAAAGCACTTTGGATAAAAGCACTATATAAGTGCAGACCATTTACCATTTACCAAAACAGTACAATGACAAACTTGCTTATATTAAACACAGGGCTCTACAGTAACAATTTCTTTTAGGAGCACTTGTGCTCCTAATTACAAATATTTAGGAGCACAGTCAAAAATTTAGGAGCACGGTTAAAGTTTAGTTTGGTTTTTTTTTGCTTTTTAGAGATGGTAACGTTAATGTGCCACAATATAACACACAAGTAGGCATGAGAAAACTTGAGCTTGTCAATTATGACAGAATTTAGGAACATGGTGTGAGCCATGACACATTAATTTACCTTCTGATAAACTAAATGTAATATTTTCAGTTAATTTTACAGGCTGTATGCAAAAAAAACCAACAACAACCGTTAACCTGTTCCACCTTGTAAACAAATACAATAAACCTCAATGTTCAGTGTCTGAAGTCTGCTCCTCTTAAATATATTTAAAGCTACACTATTAGACATTTTCCACTATCATGGTCCTGGGCTGGAGTCAGTTCTCGAACCGCTCGGTGTATATTGTTTATATATCTGAATAATCTCATATAGGATGAGATTGGGTTCATTTATCCGTCAGATGCAAAGCGCTTTAGTGTAACGGTGTTCATTAGGGATGCACCGATCAGGATTTTTACAGACGATACGATCCAGATACCAATCTTTTTGTTTAAACTTTAAATCAGGAGGTCATAAACAGTTAAATGTAAGCTCTCTGCTCATGGTCACTGTTAATTGAGTTAAAATAATAGCATTGAGATACTGTTGGTTAATTGATAAATAAACAAGCATAAAATATTTATCTTTAAATATCTTAAACAATATAGAGTCCTAATTAAAAGTAGACTAACACAAAAATGATCCATATTAGGAAAAAGGCTAATAGCCTTCTAAGGGGATAGCGAACTAAGCTTAATGTCCAATTGATATTAAGTGCAACCCATTGTAATTAAACATAATTTCATTTCTCATTTATATTTTATTAAGTTATTATAATATCTATTTTTTATATTAAATGATTTATTTATAACTAAGCACATTTTCTGTCTTTACATTTTATTATTTTTTGTTTGTTTGTTTATCAGTTGTTCCTTTTAGATCGGTTCCCCAGTACCGTGTTGCCATGTCTGCTGATAATATTGAGTTATTTTCGGAAATAAATCAAAACATGGAAACTGGAGTTGACTTTTCTAGTGATATCTGGCAACCCTGAGTTTAAATAAAGTGAATGCGCTGTCTATTAGAGAGCGTCAGTGTACTGTATATTTACAAACTGAACAGTTGGTACTGTTGATTATGATTGGTGAGGAATTATTTAATAAAGAAGTTTTAATTAAAACCCACCTTGTAGTGTTAACATTATTATTAATTTACCGCTGTCTCTACACGAGCAGGTCGCAGGTGCAGGTCATTTCGTGGGTTCAATAAAAGATGGCGGTTTGAGAGAAGCAGATGATGTATCAGAGTTACTCTCATCATCATAATGACTTCTTTGCAGTATTTACACACTTGTTTGGTTGACTGAGGTGATGAAAATTGTAGAGGACTACTTTTTAATTGTAGCGTCCATTCCCTAACTGAACTAAATGATTTTTATTATTATAAATAAGCAAAACAACAGTGGGGGCGGTGCCACGGTGGGTAAGTGATTAATTGGTATACAGCGGAACACCATGTAACACCGGGAACACCAACTATCGCAGCCTAGCTTCCACCCAAAAATGGGCCATATAATAAATAATCTGTTTGGTATTTTGAGCTGAAACTTCACAGACACATTCTGGGGACACATGAGACTTATATTACATTTTGTTAAAAGGTTTGAAATAGGTCTCCTTTAAGATCATCACAAAGTCTACAGTTGAGGGTTCCAAGGACTCATCATAAAACTATGGGTGATCGCTCATTTTCTGTTATGTGGAGTATAATTTCTTCTGGGGAGTGATCAAACACTTATTGAAGGCATTCAATTAAGCATACATAAGATGTGACAGGCTGGGTTCCTTGAGAACAAACGACCGTTGGCCAGTGAGTATTGTAGACTGTGATGTGGGTTGGGAACTGGAGTTTTAAATGGCCATGTTTTTAGTCTTGGGTGCAGCCTGTTAGTTGGAGCTCCTTACAGATTCTGTTTTAGGCAAGACATTTTGTTATTGTACACATTCAAATAACATGCCTAATACTAAAATAGTTAAATTTTGTCGATAACAAATCTGTACTGAGGGGGCCTTTGGAATTTTCATTACAATTAAAGGGGTCCCTGGCTGAAAACGGTTTAATGAACAAGACCATTTATTAACAAATTTCCTTTTAACTTTTACTTTGTGACAATTTTTTTTTTTTTTATGTTTATAGATGTTCTGCCATCCTTTGCAAGGCCACAGCATTAGAGTCGTCACTGATCAAACTGGAAGGTCAGGCTACAATAAAAAATAGAAAAATTTCTACAAGTGAAAGAGTCCCCAATCAACTATATAAACGTTGTCTTAGGATTTTACGTCCTAGAAGCCAGAAACATGTAAAGCATAGTGCTTGACTAGTGCTGACTGGAAAATAATGAGTGGAAATATTTTCATGCTTAAATTTCTTTTTAAAATTCATATTATATTCAATTTCTTTTTATATTCAACAGATATATTGCATTTGCATTTAGATTCATCAGAGGAACCCATGCTTAATAGCCTGGGTTGAATATAATATTAATTTAAAAAGAAATTTACACATAAGAATACAGAATACTAAGAATACTGTAAAAATGCTGTAAGTTATTTGCCTCTTTCCTAAAAGAAAATTTATTGGCTGATGCTTGGCTATGCTTAGTTAACTGAGCAAATATAATTTTTTGTTTTTTGTTTTGTTTTAATCACATACAGTGCCCTCTACTAATATTTGCACACTTGGTAAATATGAGCAAAGAAGGCTGTGAAAAATTGTCTTTATTGCTTAACCTTTTGATCTTTTGTCAAAATAAAATTCACAAATACTCTGCTCTCATGGAGATCAAACAATTGGTTTATAAAAAAATATCTTTGTTAAATATAGGTGTGCAACAATTATTGGCACACCTATGAATTCATATGAGAAAAATATATTTGAAGTATATTCCCATTGATATTTTACATTCCTTTTAGCACACCTGGGTGACTAGGAACAGGAAATTGTTCAACCATAACTTCCTGTTTCAGTCTTATAAATATGAGATAACACACAGACCAAATTCCATTAGTCTTTCATAACAATGAGCTAGACCAAAGAGTATAGCTGTGATGTGCAGCAAAAGGTTGTTGAGCTTCACAAAATGGGAAGTGTCTATAAGAAAATAGCACAAGCATTGAAAACGCCCATTTCCTCCATCAGGGCAATAATTAAGAAGTTCCAGTCAACTGGAAATGTTATGAATCAGCCTGGAATTGGACGTGTGTCTATATCGTCTCAATTGTTTGATATCCAAGAGAGCAGAATATTTTTGTGTTTTTTTTAAACAAAAGATCAAATGGTTAAACAATTAAGACAATTTTTCACAGCCTTCTTTGCTCATATTTTCCAAGGGTGCCAATATTAGTGGAGGGCGCTGTATATGCTTTAAAATAATATTATGTCCAATATGTAGAATGATTGACATTTGTAATAAACTGAAACTTTGATGCTAAATAAAGTTTGATGTTTTATGATGCAATGCAAAACCTTTTGTTCAAATTAAATACAGTGGATATAAAAAGTCTACATAGACCTGTTAAAAGTGCAGGTTTTTGTAATGAAACCGAAATAAAGCATGTCAGATCTTTTTCCACCTTTTTATGTGACATAGCAACCATCACAATTCAACTGAAAAACAAACAGAAATGTGTTTTTCTGTTTGGGGAAAAAAAGAAAAAACTTACAATAACCTGGTCGCTTAAGTGTGCACACCCCTTAACTAATACTCTGTTAAAGCACCTTTTGCTTGTAATACAGCACTCAGTTTTTTGGTTGAGTTGACCAAGATTATTCCATTGTTCCTTGAAAAAATGTTCCAGATATATCAAATTGTGAGGGGACCTCTTGTACACAGTGCTGTTCAAGTCATTCTACAGGTCATTCTACAGGTTTTAGATAGGATTTACCGTCCCCTCTTAAAGTATTGAAATGGCAAGCCCAATACTTTTTTTTTTACTATACACAAGACATTTGGGTTTCAGCTTTCATTTCCTGATATTCATATCTAGATGTGTTAAATAAAATGGCAGCTTTTGTTTGAACCCATGTATTTTTCAAGTGATTAAAAATATTGGAATATGACTAATATGTGTTTTTTTGTGGCCCAGGAGTGCCCTGTTAGATTGATTATTTAAACAATTAATAGTGCTGAATGTCTGCTCTTGGTTTAAGCTCTGGGTTTCGCCTGTGAAGGCTGAATTTGTTGTCAAAAAGGATAAACCCACAAGAAGACCAGAGAGCTGTCTATGGGAGAAAACCAAGCCATTTTGATGCTGAGAAAGAGAGAAAATAGGCTAAATGATCAGTTCAGAGCCAGTTTTGACTTGGGTTTAGATTTGGCCAGTCTAAAACCTTCCACTATTTACCCTGATGAAGTCTTTTGTTGTGTTATTAGTGCATTTTGTCTTAAAATTTGTCTTGGGGGAACTCCATCATGCAGTAAGACAGTGGTCTTACTGCATGATGGAGTTCCCCCAATTAGATTAAGATAAGACTTTATTGATCTCAATGGGGAAATTCAAGAGAACCTTAGACTTAATAGACTTACCCTACTGGGAATTGAATGTGGTGAGAGCGCCAGATTCTAGCCATTTAAGATACAGGGATACACCCAGGATATACCCAGATTGGATGCATTTCTCTGTAAATTGGAAGACAGAATGTTTCTTTAGATTTTTTAATTCATTCTGCTGCTACCATAAGGAGTTACATCATCAATAAATATTAGTGAAGCATTCATCCAAGCCCAAGCCATGACACTATCTCCACCATGCTTGATTGATACGTTTATATGTTTTCAGGAGATCCTTTCTTTGTCCTCACTTTGGCCTTTCCATCACTTTGGTAGACATAAATCTTGGTTCCACGATTCCAACTGATTTCCAATTTGTCTTTCTGATTTTTATTGCTGAGGAGTGGTTTGTATCTTATGGTATGGCCTTTATATTTCTTCTCTCAAAGTCTTTTTCAAATGGTGGATTATGATACCTTAACCCTCAGGGTGTAACCTGGTCTGGGCAATTTTTCTTTAGCCCCAAGTAATTTTCAGCCGGGTGCACAATGTGCAATTTTTAATAGTCCTTTGCGACTGTTGCTTGTCAGACAGTACAAACATGATCCCCGCTGTAAACCATATCATACTGTAGGATCTCAGTTGTCATTAATGTCAGACTGTACGACAGTCAAGACACGAAAAATGGATGCATGCAAGAAGACTCATATGGAGTAGGAGAAGCCACACTACAGCACTGTGCCTCAAATCTTATGATAATGCCAGAATTTAATCGGAAGGAAAATTTGATCGCAACGTCATTAATCGGCTGTCTGGGAACATGTCAAACTAACGATCAAAGACTACAGATTTTGGCCTAGGATTATAGGAATCTTTTAGGATTCTCATAATTTGTCTCAGTTGACCAAATTGTGGCCAAAATCATACAGTGTGAACCCGGCTTTCCACTTGAGACGGTTTGTCACTACGTAATTGAGCCCAACTGATGCCCTGCCTTCACCCCTGCTCTGTGAAGGTTGTTGATGTCACTGACTGTTGTTTTGGGTTTTTTTGTTTGATGTCTGGTTATTAGTACACCAGTGGTTTCTTTGTTTTTCAATTCCAAACAACAAATGCAGTCTTCATAGGTGAAACCCAGGGCTCAAACTAAGAGTAGACATTCAGAGCTATTAATTCTTTAAACAGTCAAACTAACAGGGCACACCTGGGCAAAAAGAAACACCAGTCAGTCACATTTGATCACTTGAAAAGGGGTGGGTTCCAACAAAAGGTGCCACGTTCTGAGCTGTTAAACATATCTGTAAAAAATATTAGGAAATAAAAGCTGATTTTCTGATCTACTGTCTCAAATTCATCTGTTGATCTCAACCCATATGTTTTCTTTGTTTATTTTAGTCCCATGTACTGCTCCTTACTTTTATGTAAATTTAATTATTTGTTTAGCATTGTTGCTTTACAGCATTTCTTTACATGTGCCCAGGACTTATACACAGTACTGTATGTAGTTTATGTGCTTTGAGTAAATAAAATATTTTTAAAGTTTTCATTGTCCGTGTGTTTTATTAGGTAGTTGTGTTAATTTGCAGTCAGTGCATGCACATTTGAAGTAATAATGTTAACTGTCGGTTGGTTAGGTTATATTTTATTGCATGTGCTATTAAAAATACAATATTTTAGCATTTTATTTAAATACAAATGTTTTTTAAGCTATGCACCTTTTTTTTTTTTTTTTGGAAAACACAAGTTATCATCACAATTAATATTTTGTGAACACCTGCCATGGAGAGAATATATATATATATATATATATATATATATATATATATATATATATATATATATATATATCCTCCTTTACCATCTTCTCGTTGTGGGCATGGACAGTCTGCAAATTTCCAACTGTCTAAATCATGGGAAACTTATTTATTTTATTTTTTTTAATGGCATTTTAACTGCTTATGTAATTTTACAGTGCATTCATTATATCATTATTATCATCATCATTATTATTATTATTATTATTATGCTATTTATTTATTTTTTTGCATAATATAATAATGTAATATAATTGAATTATAATATAATCTAAAAATAATTAGCTGTTGCTTCATGGCTTGGTTTTAAAGGCCGGTGTTAATGATACGTAATGAATCTCAGATGCTTATTTCTGTATAAAAGTGAACTTACATGCATTACATTAATAATTATTTGGAGCTGTTTAACTGTGTTTATGCAAAGCCGCGGTGGACGCTGGGAAAATTTTGCTTCCAATAATATAGCATCATGGCGTCAAACTGGCACCAATGTAGGTTTATCATAGCTTACAAATAAACAAACGCGTGTTAGATGATTAAACCAGTATGCAGGTTGTGTGCATGCCGCTTGTCTGGTTGCACTGCACTGTGTAGCAGAGTATACCTGATAACCGGTGTCATCTCACTGAAGGACGGGAGTAAAAGTTAGCTAGCTTTGAGCAGAGTAGCAGTTAGCGCTCGGTGTAGCCGCTGGAGCGAAAGGCAGATAGATAAGGGGCTGAACGGGCGGAGCCGACACGAGTGCCGCTTTAGTTCCTCGAATTGCAGCATGACAGGATGATGTAGGCTATACAAGCGGCTAGAGCGTAGTCGAAACGTCGGTTACTGAGTTTTAATGTTTGTCAAGTTAAGGGTTTTCTTCGGGGGAGAGACATGGGATCAGGGGCCCTGGATTCGACCCAGTGGTTGTCGGTGAAGGAAGAGACTATTTTCCTTCACGATGGGCTGATGCGGGTCACAGACCTCGCCGAACTGCCAAGCGAACTTGGAGTGTCTGAGCAGGGAGACACCGAGCAGGAGGTAAACTTCACTAACCCTAACCCTTTGCTTCTTTAAGTTAGTCATTGAAACTATGACTTGAATCACCCTCTGTTATTGCCTTGCAGATGACAGTAGTAGGCCAGATTAAGGCGTTGTGGGTGGTTCATAGCTACCAGTGTGGACTTCCACCTCCATCTGACAGCAGGATGCTTGCCTTGTCATGAGCTAGTTTAGACACTCTGTTATAGCGGGAACCATGTAAGATTATACTGATAATTAGATCTTAAGCGTAGACGAGACGAGGTCACCGGCTGGTAGCGTAGCTTCCTCGCTAAAGCTGTGCAAGTTATCAAAGCTAACTGATTAGCCCAGCCTCTGTTACATAAGCTTAATTTTTTATTCATTTTGTAGTACCAGAGCCTATCAGATATTAACTAGACACGGAAGCCAATGTTAACAAAACTAGCCAACCGTATTATTTGTGTAGCTAAGTACTGAATGTCACCTGGAATCAAAGCTGGTGTTTGAGCATGATGTCTGCAGTTTTTCAGCCACGCAGGGTGTGAGAGAGTTAAATGAATTAGTGTTACAGTAATATTGGTGTTCTTGGATTACAAATGGGACAGCATTAGATTAGTCATGTTTTTTTTCTCGCTAGCTTGGGTGTTTTTATGTAGCATCTTTCATCTAAATATAGCTTGGCAAGCAGCTAATACCTGACACTTTAGGCCAGTTGCTCCTGTCAAGAGTCCTGTCAATTAGTAAAATTATACTCCTTCTCTTTATGGAAATTTCAGAACAACAGTACTGAGTTATATTTAAGATGGAAGTCGTTTCTTTCTCGGTTAGAATAAATTGTTGACCTCAGTATTATGTAGAACTTTTTATTTATTACTAAAGTTGAGCATCCAAGCTAATTCATGCAGAAATGCACAAGAGAGAGTACTGCTGTGCTTATACCAAATACTTTTTTAATTTAAAAAAATGTTATTTTGTCTGACGTTAATGTCAAAGTCTAAACATGTCTACATATTTACATGTGTGTGGATATGTATAATTTTGCTGCTGTTTAAGCATGGCCAAGTCTGCAGCGATTTGCAACCCAAGCCTCCAGAGGACTACAATAACCCTGTAAGAGACAGTATAGAACAAGACATTGTTATAAAGGTCAAATTCGAGCCACTTCAGTGTGACGCCAGGCCTTTTCACGCAAAACCTTGCGCCATGTTTATATTCAAATATCTAAATAATATTCAGAGAAAAGAAGACAGTGTGTTAGGATATGTGAAGAACACTATCAAACTGAGACACCCATGTGTAGGTACTGGACGTGCACCACACCGACAGCTGTTTCTAAGATTTGATTCTAGGAAATGATCAAGAGCAGGGGTGTCCAGTCTTATCCAGGCAGAACCAGTGTGGGTGCAGGTTTTCAATCCAATCAAGCAGAAGCCATACCTGATATGTCTATTGAGGAGAGGGGGAAAAAAACAAACAAAAAAAACAGGTGTTGTGCAATGCCAATACATAGAGGTAATCACTTTTTTTTTTTTAATGATCAAGTAACCAACTTTACAATTATTCAGTCCTTCCAGGATTATGCGATTGTAAAAATGAACACAATCAAGCAAACTCCACCATATTCTGAGGAGTTTGCAAGTTTTCAAAATTACTACAGATTTTCATAAGATTTGGTCCAAGATTCGTCATGTGACGTCATCACAACGCGCATTCAGCCAAAGCCCCCTTCGAGTCACGTGCGTCGAACATGAGTACAGCTAAAAGCACATGATTATTGAGATGGACTGGTCATTACTGTTTTCACATTAAATTGAAACAGTGGTCTTCAATAAAGTCTTGTAAAATAAAGTCAAATTTCTCTACTAGCAATATTTGTTTTTCCTGCTTAATTCATGGGGTATACAGCAACAGACTTCCTCCCAACCTAAGACCTCAACCTGTAGGCATAGGTAAAGCAAAAAGCTGAATGATTTAGCATTTGAACACATCTCCCATGTGTGGTTTTTTTGTTTGTTTGTTTGTTTGTTTTTAATATAATGTAAGGGTGCTATGCAGAAGAGTCATAGAACGAGACATTGAGTATAGCCTCCTGCAAATTAAGCAAACCAAACTATACCATTTTTCAATAATCCAGCTATTGAATTTATAGTATTGCCATGTTGAAATACAGTTTAATGTACATAATCTTAATATATTAATGTAGCCTTTTCTGTTCTCCTTTCCAGAAAAAATATCAGCTAAATTACTAAATAACTGACCAAGTAAATATTGTGGCCACTGTTTAATTGTAACATGAATTTATTAAGTAACAAAGAATTGTTCAGCAAAGGCTTGTCTCACAGCCCTGCCCTCTGATTGTTCCATGGTGACAGGATGCATCAAATCAGAGTTTCTTTTTCCTACTCTTGGTTATACTGTGCAGCAGTATGTCACATGCCTTGGCTGGGTCCACACTTAAGTTTTAAATAATTGAAGTGGGAATTGAGAATCCCAAAGGTCATTCATATCTTGACCCTACTGTTTGCATGACTCCCTTAAATCAAACCTGAGGTCCAGGCTGTGGCTCTGGATATACAGTCATCAACCTGACATTCTTGCAGACATACCTTCTGTCTCCGAGCAGCAAAGTAAGGTAGTCAGTATTCATTCCAGGCTCCAAGCAATGATATAGCATAGACTCACTGAGAATACAAGTCATGAACTGACCCAGGCCATTAATGCTCATAGGGTTGCAACGGTATGAGGTTTTAATGGTACGATAACCGTCTCAGAATTTATCACAGTTTCATGGTATTAATAATAATAAAAATAATAATTATCAGTTATAATGACCTTTAGAGGAATTAAAAGGGTTTTTTTTAAACAAAAGAAATAAGAGGAAAAAATGAGCAGGACCTGCTATGGCTTGGTTTGGAACTATTTTCGTTGGTGAAACAAAAAGACACTACTGAGGGGCTGTTTACACGACAACGTTTTCAACTAAACATGGAAAACTTTTATTGTGCATTGCCTGTATGTTTATAAGACTGTGTTTTGAAGCCTGTAAGCACAAACTTTTGAAAACAGGTTTCAAAGTGTAAGTTTTTGAAAACGACAGTGTTATCGTCTCTGTGTAATCATTCAAAAAGAACAGCGAATTTGTGAAAACGATGACATCATGTGCAAGCGCATTACGTGTTTGGTCTATAGGCATACGCATGAGCACTTCAGAACAACATGTGAGACATTCAAAACTACAATAGCAGATTACAGGGCTGTGTTTGTGCTGCTCAAGATTTTGAGTTTATTGACGCTTCTCCAGCAAAGTCTAGATTTACCGCATCACTACTGGGACCAGCGGAGACGCATTTGTTACATACGGCAAATTATTAACCCGCATCTAAGCTGACGAAGGGTATTCAAAAGGCGCGTTTGGGTAACCTGGGAGGATGAGCGGTTGGTGGGAAAACTTTTTCAATGGCATTGTTGACGAGCGTAAATGGAAGAAAAACGTCTGCATGTCGAAAACCTCTGCGTTGCCTTCAGTGAAGAACTTTGTCCTTACATCCAGGGCGGACAGACCAACATGAGATCACCAGTTGGAGTCCTTAAAAAGGTGGCATGCACGCTGTATAACTTAAGTGATGAGGGGAGACTTCGAAAAACCGCCAATGCCTTCGGATTGTCACTGTTGACTGTCTGTTATTGTCAGGCAAATGTGCAGAGCCATCTCTGTCCCCCTAATTCTCAAAATACATAAAGCTGCCCTTCACTGTGCCCAAGGTACAAGAGCTAGTGTCTGGATTTGATCGTGCTCACGGTATGCCTCAGTGTTTAGGAGCCATAGATGGGCCCCACATCGAAATAAAGCAGCCTTCTGTCAACTTGATACCTGAATCGGAAAGGTAAATATTCACTGAATGTGGAAGCTGTATGTAACTACAAATACAGATTTATGGATGTCGTCATAAAATGGCCTGGGAGAGTTCATAATGCGTGTGTCTTTAGCAGTTCGAAGCTAAATACGTATTTTAAGACCGGAAAGCACTAAAGAAGATGATAGTGGATGACGAGGAGCCGATACTAATTTTTCTTTTGGGGGATCCTGCCTACCTGCTACTGCTTTTCCTGATTAAAGAATACGCAAATGGTGGCTCTGCTCCTCAAGAGCAGTATTTTTGAATTTGTCTGTGTAGAACCCGGATGGTAATAGTGTGCATTTGGCCAGCTCAAGGCCATGTTTGCATCCCTGAGGTGGCCAATGGACACATAGCTTGATGATTTGCCGCATGTCATTTATTCATGCTTTGTTCTCCATAATTATTGTGAGACTGGGAAGGAGACTATAGATGAACACTGTGTTGGCAGCAGTAGAATTTGACCAAGATTTGCCAGCCTCCCGCACACAGCAATAACTATCTGACAGACTGTAATGAGGGAGGTGGAAATAGGGTCAGAAGAGTCCTTACCAGGTTACTTTACCCATAATCCGAAGGCAGCATTCTGTCCTATTGCAAGTGATTTATTCTTTTGTTATTTGATTATTCTGTCAAATAATTTGTTCTGTAAAAATCATAATTCTGAAATGTGACAGTAAATTGTATTGTTTTTCAAATTATGTGGTTTGTTTTCAGTAAAAAGAAAAAAACTCATGCCTACTAATTTTGATTGATGGTAAGACGTGCATTCAAATGATTGCAACCACTTAACTTAAATTTATTTATTTATTTATTTATATTTTTGACATGCATCTGCGGCATTGAGTTTTCACTGCTTTTCAGTGCAAGTACCTGTGATAAACTTAAGTGTCACTATGCACCCTTTAATACTGGAGTCAATAAGCACTAGTTTTTAACAAAAAAAGTGAGATATTGCATTTTATCTGCATTAACTCTAGAAAAAAATAAACTTCAGTCTAGTGTCTATAAACGATGAAACCTGCAAAAACAATACACAAATAAATAAATAAATGAACACACAAATCCTTAAATTCCTGCATAAATAAATACATAAGTAATTCAATTTGTGAGGAGAAATGTAAATAATTAAACTAAATAAAATAAATGGTTAGGAAATGCAAAATGGAAAGTATTCATTTTCACAGGAATATGTGGATTTATATATTAATTTACGTATTTATTTATAGTTTTTGCAGGTTTCGTCCTCCATAAGTGTCAAAGTGCACACTCCAATAGCAATCACTATGTAAAAACAAATGGCAACATATTGCCACTTTTGTAGGTTTATCTGCCCGAACAACAGAACTATAATAAACTATAAAGCACAGTGAACTGTATACTATAACGGAGTCAACAATAGCTGGTTTCAAATACAGAAAATATCTGAATGAGAAGATATATTATAAAGTGTTCATGTCATCATCTGGCACAGTATGATCTTGCAGCAGTGTGTGCATGTACGAGTGTACTGGAGCTGTGCATGGATTTGGGTGTGTTGGTGAGAGTGGGCCAGGTGCATGTGATTAAATGTGGTGGGGAGACCTTGCATGTGGGTGTATAACTATATCTATAACTGCTACTACTATGGGAATATGTTGCAGCTGGGACTTTAACTGCCTTAGTAGTGCAAACCCCTCGTGGATGGTGTTGGTAATGCTGCATATGTTATTTATAGTTTTATCTAGCCTCTCTGTGTTACGCCTCTCCGACTGCTCCAGAAGGTCCATCATCCTCCTCTGTATTTGAAGGTCCTCCTGTACAGCTGGATCTGTATGTAGTTTTCTCTTCAGCCTGTCCCCTCTGTGGCTGTTGTGCTTAGCCCTGACAGAAAGCAGAGTAAAAAATGGGTTCATTGAAAATGGAACAGTACTTACCAGCAACACGTTTAAACACACTGGTACACAAAGGACAAATTGCAAAGACCTCAACTAGTTATCCATACAGTCCAATAAAATACAAGCCAATAAAAATGTTCCGCCATAAACTTGCCTTATAACCTCTCTCATGGAATCCCGTATTATCCAGTCATACATTTTTTAAAAATTATCTACCTGTTGTACAACTGACAGTAATGACCAAACTTAATTGAAGATGATCTCTTCGGGACTTAACAATCTCTGGCGGTGATATCACACCACAGCCAGCGGTGTCTTTATTGGAACTTTATGACTAAAAGTCCACAGAAGCCTCCGAAGCTGGAGTTGAACAGAGTGCCCGAGGCCAGGGAGTCTTCAGCATTGATCTCTGCCGTTTCGATGCCGAATTCTGTAGTGTGTGTTGTGGGCCACCCACCTGATATTTGCTTGCACAGCTCTTAAAACGTGAATACAACCCGTCCATGGCCATTCCCGCCGTCCAGAGTCTACTGTCTGTAGGGCTGCACAATGAATCGATTTACGATTTTGACTGCCCATGATTAAATGAACATGATTGACTTCGATGTTAACGTTTAAAGTTCATCCTCCGCTAATAGAAAACTCAGCTGCAGATCAAATCAAGCGCTTCCTACACTACAGCCAATCACCATAGAGTGGCACAGGGATGACATCATTTTGTAGTGCCAAAACCCGGAAATGGAGTTAGGATTTTAGCCCTCTAGTGGTCAGCTTTGCGCGAGGAGAAATCATGACATTAACGTGTTGCTAAATGGCACTACAGAGGTTGTCGGGAACATTAAACATCATGAACGCCGAACGGGAAAAAACTTTGCAGATAAACTCAGGGCTCTACAGTGCGACCATTTCACTCGCATTTGTGACTGAAAAGTATTTTGTGTGACTGTGAATAAATATTTATTCACACCGGTGCGAGTGACCTGTTCAGAGTTGTATAATACAATCGGAATGAAAACTACAGGAAGTCCAAAATGCATCTACCGTTACTTTCACACTGCTTTTCGTCTCCTCAGTCAACCGAACAAGTGTGTAAATACTGCAGAGAAGCCATTATGATAAGTAACTCTGTACATCATCTGCTTCAACTTCTCCATCTCACAACCGCCATCTTTTATTGATCCTGCAAAATGACCTGAACCTGCTACTGTGAGCTGCTCGTGTAGAAACGGCGGCTTCGCGCGGAGTAAATTAATAATAACGCTAATGCTACAAGGTGGGTTTAATTCAAACTTCTTTATTAAAAAATTCCTCTCCAATCATAATCAAGAGTAGCAACTGTTCGGTCTGTGAACATACAGAACATTGCCGCTCTCCTTCACTAACTCTAATTCACTTCCTTTAAACTCATGGTTGCCAGATATCACTAGAAAAGTCAACATCAGTTTCCATGTTTTGATTTACCCCCCCATAAACAAACAAACAAAAATAAAACTACTAAAATGTAAAGACAGAAAATGTGCTTAGTTATAAATAAATCATTTAATATAAAAAAAATATAATTCCATAAAATATAAATAAAATGAGAAATAATGTTTAATTACTATGGGTTGCACTTAATATCAATTTGACATTAAGCTTAGTTCGCTATTTCATTAGAAAGCTATTAGCCTTTTTCCTAATATGGATCATTTTTGTGTTAGTCTACTTTTAATTAGGATTCTTTATTGTTTTTAATATATTTAAAAATAAATATTTTATGCTTGTTTATTTATCAATTAACCCACAGTAACCCATTGCTATTATTTTAACTCAATTAACAGTGACCATGAGCAGAGAGCTTACATTTAACTGTTCTATGACCACCTGATTTAAAGTTTAAACAAAAAGATTGGTATCTGGATCGTATCGTCTGTAAAAATCCTGATCGGTGCGTCAGTAATGAACACCATTAAACTAAAGCGCTTTGCATCTGACTCGCCCAATCACATCCTATATGAGATTATTCAGATATATACACAATATACACAGAGCGGTTCGAGAACTGACTCCAGCCCAGAACCATGACAGTGGAAAATGTCTAATAGTGTAGCTTTAAATATATTTAAGAGGAGCAGACACTGAACATTGATGTTTATTGTATTTATTTACAAGGTGGAACAGGTTAACGGTTGTTTTTTGCGGACAGTTTGTAAAATGAACTGAAAATATTAGATTTAGTTTATCAGAAGGTAAATTAATGTGTCATGGCTCACACAACATGTTCCTAATTTCTGTCATAATTGACCCGCTCAAGTTTTCTCATGCCTACTTGTGTGTTATAGTGTGGCATGAGAAAATTTAATAAATGTGAAAGTTCAATAAAAATATGTTGTCACCAAAATCAATTAATAATCATGATAAATAATCGAGATCTCAATATTGATCAAAATAATCGGGATTATCATTTTGGCCATAATCGTGCAGCCCTAACCACCTGTTATGTGAGCTTTGTAAATCGACTTTCTTGTGTGGGAAATCTTTGTCCCGTATTTTCACTTGTCGGATAGTGGGCTACAAATGCCTCCAAGATGTCAGAATACTTAGACTGGCATGATTCCCAGTCCACATTTTCCTGACATTTTGCTGCTTTAGAGTCCAGGGTCACAAGCAACCTCTTCGTCCATCCAGACAAAATTGCTCGATGCTTTCACCCTCTTCATTGTTGCGTTGTTTGTATTCACTGCTCTGTGGACGAATGCTTATGTGCGTAGTGTTTCTTTAGAAAGCGACATCACCAACTACAGGGTAATACATAAAACTCCTGGCATGCATAATACTGTGTTTTTAGTCGTTTTCGTGGATCCGTGCGAACGGAGACAGTTTTGCAAATCTTTTAAAAAAAAAAAAACGCAAAAGAAAAAACTTCTCCGTTTTTAGTACATCGTTGTTAAGGTACCCTGAGTCTGAACTATAAGTGACTTAATATAAACTTATTGTTTACATGTTAGTAGTATAGCATCTTAAAGCTGTGGTACTGAACTTTTGCCTCTCTATCGCCATCTCTTTTTGAAACATAAAACCGGAAGTATCTGAGTTATTTATTTAATTATTTATTTTGTGTGGGTTGTGCTTCAGCACTGCTCCTCTGCTTCACGAATGAATCTGACGGTGTGATGTATACGTACGGGTTTTATTTTAGCTCCAGTACTTGACAACGGAGGTGGTGGCGGACACGGTTTTCTTGGAGTAGAGGTAAGTTGTGCTCTCTCATAGCTTGCAGAAAATAAGTGCAATTTCCAACATTAACCAAAGAACCTAGCTGAATCAAGAGAACAAGTGAGCTAAACTGTCTCACACGATTCCCTTCCCAAATATCAGGTGTCCACCTCCGATCACGTTTGTGATAGCATTTTATCTGTGTGCTCAAAGTCATTTATGGCTAGTGTGTGTGTTTTTAAGTCAGAGGTATAAGAAAAAATAGGTGATAGGATTGTCTAGACACACATCTTTCTGAATGCTAATTACAGTCATGTACTCCTTTGGTTCTTGAATTCCCACTGCCGCTCCCTATAACTGATTGAATGTTACTTTAGGTGGTATTATGCACATATTACTGAGACTAAAGTGAACTGCCCCTTTTTTGATAATTCTGCCTTTTTGTGGAACAAGCTTATTGTAACACATTTCAGGGTGGAATCTGCTGGGAGGCAGTCTGTAGTTTCTTACAGCGGTTACTAAACGGACAGACAACGCAGATGAAGCCGGAAGCTGGGATTGTGGGAAATTATTTCAGTGGCAAATTTTAAACATTCACACATTTTTTCCTTAATGATTGAAGTTCTAAATGGGACATAGCCCTTGATCTTCTCAGATATATGTGTACACACACAGACACATACATATGTGTATCTCACACACAACCCCAATTCTGAAAAAGTTGGGACAGTATGGAAAATGCTAATAAAAACAAAGAGGAGTGATTTGTGAATGTACTTTGACTTCTATTTAAACAAAAATCGTATAAAGACAAGGAATTTGTTGTTTTACCTTATCAAATGCATAGTTTTTTTTTTTTTTAAGGTAAATGTTTATTTTGAAATCTGTTGTTCCCTCAAGCAATGAAATCATGCAAATGGAAGTTGTCCTCAGAGTCTGAATTTGGAAATGAACTTTTTTTGGAAATTTTTATCTTAAATTTGGTGAATATTGAAAGTTTGAATTTTAATTTGCCAGCCTTAGAGCAGACAGGAGGGCAGAAGCAGCACGAATGGCTAAAATGTTGGTGACATCCATTCTTATGTAAATAAACATACATGTAAACACAATGGGCAATATCGAGGTCAGCAAATATGATTGAGGTTATGTCCATATATTGTATGATAACTTGGTGATGTAATTATCATGACAGGCCTACACAGGGGGTTCACTTTGTGTGGAGAGAAAGAGGAAGGCAGGATGAAAACTGGGTTTGGGGTGGCAGTTTTGAGGTCATGGCACCTTGGCCATGGGGAGCTGGAACCAGAAGCAGAGGAGAGGAAAGGACAAGGAAGAGAAAAAGGAGAGCTTCCTGCCGCACAGAACACCACCAGGTGAGCCTTGCTAGCTGGATGGCTTCGTCCAGAGGTGCTGGTTTGTGGAACTGGACCCACTTTGCTGTTCCTGCTGGAAGCCTTGCCAGGAACTCCTCCTGCACCACCCGTTTGAGGATTTCTTGGGTGTACTGCACCTCTGCCGGCATCCACTGCTGACACAAGTCCTTGAGCGACTGCACAAACCTTGAGCAACTGATCTCCATGAATTTCAGGTCCCAGTCACTGGGTGTGATAATCAGGTGTGAGTAAGCACCCTGTTTTATTTAAAGAACAGGGATCTTTCTAAGTCTGATATTGTTTGTGGAAGTATATCAAGGCATGAACAAAGGAGATTCAGAAAAAACAAAGGACCTCAGAAAAAGAGTTGTTGATGCTCATTAGGCTGGAAAAGGTTCGAAAACCATCTCTAAAGAGTTTGGACTCCAACAATCTACAGTCTAACAGACTGTATTTTTTTGTGTACAAATGGAGGAAATTCAAGACCATTGTTACCTCCATCAGGAGTGGTTAACCAACAAAGATCATTCCAATAGCAAGACGTATAATAGTTGGTGAGGTCACAAAGGAACCCAGGGTGACTTCTAAGCATCTAAAGGCCTCTCTCACATTGGCTAATGTTAATGAGTCTACAATCAGGAGAACACTGAACAACAATGGTGTGCATGGCGTGGTTGCAAGGAGAAAGCCACTGCTCTCCAAAAAGAACATTGCTGCCCTTCTGCAGTTGGCTAAAGATCACATGTACAAGCCAGAAGGCTGTTGGAAAAATAGAGCTTTTTGGTTTAAATGAGAAGCGTTACGTTTGGAGAAAGGAAAACACTGAATTCCAGCATAAGAACCTTATCCCATCTGTGAAACATTGTGTTGGTATTATCATAGTGTTGGCCTGTTTTGCTGTGTCTGTGCCTGGACGGCTTTCCATCATTGATGAATTCTGAGTTATACCAATTATACCAGTGAGTTCTAAATGAGAATGTCAGGACAACTGTCCATGAACTGAATCTCAAGAGAATTGCATGCAACAAGACAATGACCCTAAGCACACAAGTCAATCTACCAAAGAATGGTTAAAGAGTTAATGATTTGGAGTAGTCAATTCAAGTCCTGACCTTAATTCAATAGAAATATTGTAGAAGGACCTGAAGGAAGCAGTTCAATCTTTTGGATTTTCATGCAAGTTCTAAGACAAAGGTGTTTTAGGTCATATTTATGCAGAAATTGCATATGCATATTTATATGCAAAAAATATCCTTTTTTAATGTATTTGGTAAAGTATTATATTAAATATTAGATTCTCTTTGAAACAGAGTCTATTAATGAAGGTGATACACTATCAAATGATACACATTTTCACAATCTAAATTAACAAAAAACAGATCAGTCACATGGAAAAAGTAAGTACACCCCTACATTTATCACCTTCAAATTCATAAAATTAGAATCAGGTGTTCAAGATTGGGTGCCTCACATTAGAACCTGCTTAGGTTTTAATCCCCTCTCATATGTAATGTCTGGTGTTCCCTTTGTTATAGAGGTGTGTGGTGTCATCATGCCAAGATCTAAAGAGGTCTGTAAGGCCTTCAGAAAAAAACTTGTGGATGCCTATGAGTCTGGCAAGGGATTTAAAAAGATATCAAAGATTATTTGAAATACATCATTCCACTGTAAGGAAAATCATCTACAAATGGGGCAGATTTCAAATGACTGTCAATTTGTCCAGGTCTGGCCGTCCCAGCGAATTCACCCAAAGAGCAAAACATCTGATGCAAAATGAAGTCTCTAAGAACCCCAGAATTTCATCACAGGATCTGCTAGTAAGTTTTACAGGTGTTGGTGTCAAAGTGCATGCTTCTACAATCAGAAAGAGAGTGCACAAATTTGACCTGCGTAGGAGGCATGTCAGTAAAAAAGCCTTTGCAAGATTACAGTTTGTCAGTGAGCATATAGGCATAGACCAGGCCTTTTGGAATAACTTGCTCTGGACAGACGAATCATAAGGTTGTTTGGCAACAGTAATAGCACACATGTTTGGCGTAGACCAAAGACGACAGCTTTTCAGGAGAAGCACCTCATACCAACTGTGAAGCACAGTGGTAAATGGCACACTTATATAGCGCTTTTATCCAAAGCGCTTTACACACTGTGTCTCATTCACCCATACTCACACACCAATGGTAGCAGGAGCTGCCATGCAAGGTGCTAGCTTACCATCGGGAGCAACTTGGGGTTCAGTGTCTTGCCCAAGGACACTTCGACATGTGGAGTCACCCAGGCCGGGAATTGAACCACCAACCCTATGATTAGTGGACAACCCGCTCTACCAACTGAGCCACAGCCACCCAAATGTTATAGTTTGGGTTTGCTTCTCTGCCTCAGGGACTGGACAGCTTGCATTCATTGATTCAACTGTGAATTCTGCATCATATCAAAGAGTGCTTGAAGATTATGTGAGGCCATCTGCATGGAAGAGTTTTCAAAAATTCCAGCAAACCTGGTGAACAATTATACAAAATGTCTACAAGAAGTTATTTCTGCTAAAGAGGGCAATACTAGCTTCTGAGGCCAAGGGTGTACTTAGTTTTTTTACAGAAGCATATCACAGCTATTGATATTTCTGTTGAATAAATAATTGAAAAAGCTTATTTTCCCTGTGGTTTTGTTCAAGTATATCAGCTTTATTAATGTGCATTGTTTCAAAGATGATCAAATGTTTGCTTGTCCAAATATGTCTAAAAAGCCAACAATTTCCATGGGGTGTACTTATTTTTTTTCCACATGACTGTGTGTGATATATCTCTATCACACACACTACAGGGAAACAAATGGTCAATAGCAATTATAATAATTGAACATAACAATTTTGCATTAAAATATATTTGAGGATTTGTTTTTCTGGGTGGAAAAAAATAATTACACACTTTCTTTCTTTCTTTCTTTCTTTCTTTCTTTCTTTCTTTATTTTTTACAAATACCAATAATTTTGGAGTTTATTGTATGGCTTCTGAGTTATACAAATGAATTGTTCATATCCATAGACAATGCTTTCAGATGTTTTCTATGACTCTCATAGCCAGGTGTTTGTTTTTAAATGGCTAATATAAGTTTTTACTCTGTTTATTTAGATCCTGACCTTTGAAACCAAGAATCCAGTGGAGTTAGCTGAGCGCTTGCGTTCCGTCTGTGGAAACCAGAGCAACGCTTATGCACGTCTCCTGGAGTACCGGCTCAATGCCCTGCGAGGCCTATGGGGGGCACAGCGACAGGTGGCCCTGGAAGAGCAGCAAGAGCGAGATGGTGCAGCAGCAGGAGCTGGCACCGGAGCAGGCACCGATGAAGAGACACTGACCCTCCTGAAGCGTCAAGGCCTCCTGCAGCAGCAGTACCAGCAATCTCATCACCATCCTCCACTGCCCTCTAACACAGACCAAGCTCCCTTCACATCACGTGTGGGTTTACTGCTCATCTTCCCCCTGTTGCAGTCACAAACCCACCATGACCCAGCACTTGCTGGTGTCACTGCCGAGGTACTGCTGGCTTGTCTGCGTGACTGCCAGCCGCTTAGCCTAGGCAAGGAGCCTGCCGACTGCCTCAGTGGCTTGGAGGGACTTCTGTGCTCATGGCTGGAGCAGGGAGATGATCAAGCAGCAGTAATGCAGGAAAAGCCACTGCTGACACAAAGACAGAGGGAGAATGCAGCTGCTGCGCTTGTGGCGTTAGCATGTGCCAGGTGCTTTCAATATAATTTATAAACCAATAGCATTGATACTAGCTGCAAGTTATGTCATACCAGATTTCATTCATTTTCCAATGTTAGTATTGTTTGAGTTAACCCTATAACACTATTTAATCCTATATCAGCCCCTAGGGCTGTGACGGTGGCAGCTTTTTACCACCATGGTGGTTAATGACCAAACCACCACAGTGGTTAAATGACGCTCAGACATCTGTTTCGTAACAAAACGTGCGTGTTTTATTTTAGCATTTCCGTCAGTAAAACAACTCGATACAGCCTTGTTGCGTCATGTTGTTGCAGTGAGAAATCACCTGAGGGCGCTGTGGGATACGGTGTTGTAATTGACCCGCAAGGGGAGAGGAGAAGAAGTGAAACACAGACACGCGTTTCTCTGACAAACACTATTTATTTTACAAGTGTAGTATACCCTAAGCCTATACAACTTTGAAAGTAGGATGGTAACCTAAATAATATGTTAAAATTCTTAATATTAAATAAAATAAAAATAGTGGCTGGGTGACATGCCTGGAAATGGCTCCTGACGTTTGTAGGATAGTGTTTGCCCGTTTAGCACTCTTTCACAAAGCGGACATACGGCTTCATCCGAATTTATTGGTTCACCTCTCTCGTTAGGCAAGAATTCAAGATGTTAACAGATCACTGATATAACAATTGGTTTCCCAACAAGATCCATCCCAGCGGCAGAACCTGAAGGGAAATTGCAGAATTTACCTGACTGGATTTTGCCACACTCAAACAAACCCACGCCAAACTAGCAGACAACACCTTATAAGGCGCTTGATTATTATTACGTAATTTGTGTATTAACGATATGTTGTATGGCAGGCTATAAATACAAAGTATTATTATAACTGTTTATTATTATAACTGTTTATTATTATAACTGTTTATTATTATTATTATTATTACTATTATTATTATTATACTTGCATACAAAATGTTGTACATTCTGCTTGAGTGGGCAGTATGACAAGTATAAACATTAGCATGGCGTGTGAGGTTACTCTACCGCAGGTGGCACTCCACCGGTGGTGCGGTTGTGCTGGCCACCGTCTCAGCTCTAAGCAACCCTATAACATACATTGTTTGAATCTTTAATAGAGAGTTCAAGGTCATTACACCAAATCAAGCAGATTTTTGAGATTTGGGGCAGAGATAAGAGTGATGTCACTACTTCTATGATTGCTTACTCTCAAGCAACCATTTTTCATCTGCTAACACGGAAATTACAGACAAATTACATTTGTATTCACAGACAAATTTCCAAAGAGATACAGATTAAAGAAGTCACAATAATTTTAATGTTATCTACAACAATAGCTGAACTATGTATGTAGCTAATGTACGTAGGAAAACATATGTTTGTTAGGTATCTAGTAACAAGTAAGGCCATAATTTTATTTATATGCCTATATGTTTAAGTACAGCATG
Source organism: Ictalurus punctatus (assembly GCF_001660625.3). Taxonomy (NCBI): domain Eukaryota; kingdom Metazoa; phylum Chordata; class Actinopteri; order Siluriformes; family Ictaluridae; genus Ictalurus; species Ictalurus punctatus. The sequence continues at coordinate 5,152,686 of NC_030437.2, forward strand.
CTTAATATAGTCTGTGACCAGTCACCTATGCATACATTCCCCTCGTAAAGTATTGGAACATCAAGGCCACTGAATACATTTGGGTTTGAGATCAAAAGATGAATATGAGATGATGGACAAGAATTGTAGGTTTCATGTTCTTATATTTACATCTAGATGTGTTAAACAGCTTGGAACATGGCACATTTTGTGGCAGACCACCCAATTTTTAGACAAATGAAAGTAATGGATAGATATACTTTAAGTAGATTAAAGTAAATAACACTTAATATTTCATTGCCTATCCCTTGTTTGCAATAACTGCATCAAGCCAGTGACCCAGTGACATTTTTCGTTTGTATTGCTTTTCCACTGTCGCTTCTTACAAGTGTTTATTTTGGTGGTTTTGCCCTTTAGTCTCCTCTTCAGGAGGTGAAATGCTGCTCAATTGGGTTTAGGTCTGGTGATTGACTTGGCCCGTCTAAAACCTTCCACTTTTCCCCCTGATGAAGTCCTTTGTTGTGTTGGCAGTGCTTTTTGGGTCATTGTCTTGCTGCATGATGAAGTTCCTCACAATAAGATTAGATGCATTTTCTGTAAACTGGAAGACAGATTTTTTCCAAAATTATTCTGCTGCTACCATCAGGAGTTACATCATCAATAAAGATTAGTGAGCCTGTTACAGAAGCAGCCATGCAAGCCATTCAAAGAAGACTTCAAGTGCAGAAATATAGAGGCTATACCTCAAGATGCAAACCAATCATGAGCACTAAGAATCAGAAGGCCAGATTAAAATTCATGAAGAAATACAGAGATTTCATGACACTATCTCCACCATGTTTCACAAATGAGCTTCCATGTTTTTGATCGTGAGCCGATCCCAGTCTTTCTCCACAATTTGGCCTTTACAGCACTTTGGAAGTGGTTAATCTTGGTTCCAGAACATTTGTTGCTCATCTCTCTTTCTTTGTGAATTTCAATCTGGCCTTCTGATTCTTACTGCTCATGAGTGGTTTGCGTCTTGTGGTATAGCCTCCCTATATTTCTGCACTTGAAGTCTTCTTTGAATGGTGGATTGTGATACCTTCACCTCTGCCATATGAAGGTTGTTGGTGTTGTCACTAACTGTTGTTTTGGGATTTTTCTTCACACTTCTCACAGTGTTCGTTATCAACTGCTGTGGTATTCCGTTCAATGCTTCATTCTTTTTCAGGACATTTTAAACTGTTGTATTGGCTATGCCCAATGCTTGTGCAATGACTGATAGTTTTTCCCTCTTTTCTCAGCTTCAAAATGGCTTGCTTTTCTTCCATAGACAGCTCTATGGTCTGCATATTGGTTTACCCTTTTTAACAAAAAAATGCAGGTTTCACAGGTGAAACCTAGGGCTCAAACCAAGAGTAGACATTCAGATCTATTAATTCTTTAAACCATCAATATATCTGGGTACACCTGGGCAGTAAGAAACACCTATCAGTCACATGTTCTATATTTTTTGAAAACTTGAAAAAATGGGTGGGTTCTAACGAAAGGTGCCATATTCTAAGTTGTTCAATGCATCTAGATGTAAATATGAGCAAATGAAGGCTTAAATTCTGATCAGTCATCTCACATTCATCTTTTGATCTCAAAACCAAATGACTTCTATGTATAGCAAAAACCATAGAAATGGCCTCGTCATTCCAATACTTTTGGAGGGTACTGTACTTGTAGATTTATATACCTACTTGACTTGCAGCAGGCAAATGCAGTCATCATAATTTGGTTTGGATATATTTGCCATGTCTTTCAACTATTTGTTTTTGTGATGTCTGTTCAGCGTAAGCAATATAATTAATCGAGCCCTCTCTGTCTAGGGGCTCTCTGAAGACATTCATTCACACAGTTCACCTGCTACAGAAACAGACAGACTTAGGGCAGCTTCCTGTGGCAGATGTCCTCTATAGGTCAGGCTTTGTAACGCTTTTTTTGTTTTGTAATCATTTAAGTGATGAAACCACCATTTTATTGTTATTAGGTAACTTGTGTAAGAAATACTGCTGCTTTTAAAAATGCACCATGATTTTAGAAATATATCTGCTATTATCTTTATAACAACATAATGAAGAAACCAATCTATACTGTACTATATATTGTTATAATTTTATGATGCTTAGATGGGATCAATTCGAATGCATAGTGCATTTTCATTTCATGTTTTCATCTCCTTTGTCTCAGACTAATTCTTCTGGAAGGGGGTCCAGGTTCCCCATCTTGTTTGCTGGGGGGAAAGCACAATGTCTCATGGGGTTTTGAGGACATGCTTCCCACACCAGATTGCAGTGCTGCAGGAACAGAGAGTAAAGGTAGGACTGTGTCAGGGATTGCTTCAATGTGTTAAAAGTAAGTCTTGTCAAAGGTGGTGAATTAATTTTTGTTTGTTTTGAAGTGTTTAGTAAGAACTTCCAATTTTCAGCATTTTTTTTCAGCAGTCATTACTGCTTTTGATCTCCAAATTTCTGCCAGTGATTTCTAAGGGACTCCTTACACAGGGTTCAGTAATGACAAGGAAATGGGAGGTCATGGGAGCTGACCATTTGTTTGATTAAACCCCTTGCAATTCATCCTAAAAAGAGAAAATGACTGATTTATTTTATTTTATTTTTTTTCTGATTGTGTTTTCATAAGTCTAAACATTTATTGTGTTTACAGAGGCCTGTTTGTCACATGATGTAGCTCTTGTGTATTTCTGAGTATTAAATGGTCTGAGCTTGGACTGAATTTGCTGAGACACCAACTCCTGGGAAGACTGTTTTGAAGGTTCTCCATTTGTAAACAATCCTTCTCACTGTAGAATGATGAGAACCCCATATAAGAGCGCCGAATAAAAATTCCTACAACGTTTACCCAATTTGGATGTAGATACCCTCAAATTAAAGCAGAAAATCTGAGCTCATATTCATTGTTTAATTTAATCCCCAATATACAATGGTAGACAGCTAAAAATAACAGCAACCTTGTCAATGTCCAGATGAACTGATTAGATTTTGGAATTGATCCAAACAGGAGCAAGGTGTTTGAAATTGCTTCCTTCCCATTTGAAGTGTATTTTAAGGGTACTCGAGGCATACAAATTTGTGACAAGAATTTCTAGGTTTGTTGGTGGCAGAGGCATCCTTGTCAACACATTTAGTTTTTAGCTAAATATCATATTTTGCACGTAATTTCTCTATAGTATGTCAGTAAAACACCAAAATGTAGGCGGTAAGTTTAATTGCTGTTGAAAAATGATACCTGATTATATCACATTAGTCTTTCTTTGGTATGTGTTCATTAACTCAAAACAAATATTCCAATATTAAAATTAGGTAGAAGACACAGCCTATGATGTCTGATACTCAGTGTTTCCCCACAGGATTTGTGAGACTATGGTGGGTGGACCGGGGGCATGGTACCTGTAAGAAAATGTATTACATTTTTAAGTTAAATGCATCAATCTGGTGCAATTTGAGAGCAAAATTAAGAGGCTTGATCTATGAAGAACTTTGTACTCTAGCAATAATTTAATCATTAACACTTGCTTGTATAGATATGAATGGTGATGACACTGCAAAAAGTCTGAAGAAAAATCATGGTAAACAAGACTGAGTTTAACGTGGTTCACAAATGGTCAAAATACAAAATCGATTAGAGCAGAGGTTCTCAACCTTTTACAAATAAAGCCCCCCCCCCCCCCCCCCCCCCCTCCCAAGCCTTCCCTATCATGTCAAACCCCCCCGGTCCCCATCATATTGTAGGAGACCAGGTATAATGATTATCTACTCTATATTCCATCCATCCATCCATAATCTGTTTTTGATGGATTACTAATTTACATGTCAAACATGTTGCATTACATACGTCTTATGTTTAAAAATATTTGCATATGAATTATGTAAGTTGGAATTAATGACATTGTTAAATCTCCAGCTCTCAGCCCTCACTGAACAGAGCAGACGCAGAGAGAGGTGCACAGAGAGAGGAGTGCAGCGGGAAAGCTAGACCTTGTGCTTGCAGAACAGTACTGGCAACATTTGTAAAGTCGCTAAGATTTGTCCAAAAAGTCGCAAGATTTGTCACTAGGCGTGTTTTTTTTTTTAGAAAACTATTATTTATTTTATTTTTTTTGCAAAAAAAAAAAGTCGCTAAAGGGGTCGGAAAAGTTAGTAAGTTGTCAATACTGGTCTGCACTGATGGCTAGTTTAGGCAGGCTAAACTCTGCCTCTCCCCACAAAAAGAAAATGCAGGGGGAATGTGGGGTTTTTCATTTATGCGGATTCTATTTGAAAAGCAATAAAATACACAGAGTACCCGAATGATGCCCTGTCTGTTTTTTTTTTCTTGAAAAAATTTGTGCCCCGCTTCCAATCTCTCCAAGCTCCCCTGTTTGAGAACCACTGGACTAGAGCATACATTTGAGCCATCAAAGAAATGAAGCAAAAGTGGTTACCTTTTGTTGAAGTGTTTATTTTTTAGAACATAATTGTATACCGGGTGAGGAGGATGTGGTATTGATCAACTCTCCCTACATCCCTGTTGGCAAGCTTTGCACCCTGAATTTACAATGAATACAATTAATGTAATTCCAGGCACTGAAACAGCCTACACCTAAGACCTACAGATGCTACGGTATTGCAGAGCTTCACTATTTATCGCTCTTTACGAGAGGCCATAAATGGCAATTTCTGCCTGTTTTGGCAGTGCCTGTGTTCAGCGTTGAATTTATTTGAAATGTCACGCTCCAAAGTAGTGGTTAATGGCTCATATGAAAGTAGACCCTCGAGGCTTTAAGTTATTTGCAGTTTATCCATAAATATTTCCTTTTTTTACGTAACTTTCTAGATTGAAATTTTATATAACTTTATTGTGGCAGTTGTATTCAGTGTTTTACTATCAAAAAAGCTTCATTTGTGCTGTCCATTTGATCTCTGTACCAATGTTATTGTGGAGAGGTGTGAATTGTTTGCCCAGAAGATTGCTCACCAGCAGCTAAACACAGTCACAATACTCCACATACATACAGAAACCCAAAATTGTTCTGACTAATCTTATAACAGATTTGCAGTGATAAAATAATGAATTTGTTTATACTGATTGGAAATGCCCGATAAGTCGATTTCTATTGTGCCAGCAGAATGGAAGGGATAATACATTTCAGATATTTAGTTTGATGCTATATTTCTTGTTCTTTCTTTCTTTCAGACACAGACCTAGGCCGGTGCTTGGCTACAGATGGGTTATACCTCTATACCACTAACTCATTTGGTAGAGGTTTGAGCAAGCTGGGCTCCGGCCTCCATGGAACCCTGAGGTAAGAGCCATGTGCAGCAATAGACTCTATGGCAGGGGTGGGCAATCTTATCCAGAAAGGTGTTGGAGCAGGAGTGGTGTTTGAGCAGGTTTTCATTCCAACCAAGCAGGAGCCACACCTGATTACACATGTTTAAAAAGTTGATCTGGGCTTTCAATAGATTCAGGTGTGGTTTCTACTTGGTTGGAATGAAAACCTGCATCCACACCGGCCCTTTCCGGATAAGATTGCCCACACCTGCTCTATGGTCATAAACCAAAAAATGTTGCTTTGAACAGCTAGCTTTACAGTTGAGTGTAAATGCTTGCATGTGCATAGAGCAAAAAGAAGACAAGAAACTCGGTAGCAAAACAACGTTTAGTATCTACACACCCACTTGAAACGTTCCTGTGCTATGTTAGTTATTTACTTCAAGAGTTCCACTGGTGTATAATGATTGCAGTCTGGCAAAGTTCAGCAAAGCTAAACTTTATATAAATAATATCATATTTAGTTTAGCCAATCAGTTGAGGGCTTCAGAAATAGTAGGATTTATACTTTGTCACAGCCAAATCCAAGGAAATGGCACAGAAAGACCTGGCTGCAGCTAGCAGACGGGGGCCATGTGCAGCATGTGCCCACAAAACTCCGTTTATAATGGGCTGCAACTGCTTTTGTATTCTCTGTGTAGTGTTTGAAACCTCTTGGTCTTCTTTTCTTCCATCAGTCACCCTCACTATTGAATTGCTTCTTAGTCAACCCCACACAGTATGGAATGTCCTATAATAATACATTGGTGTTTAATGTTATCTCCAGGATCTCTCCATGTCTTACTTGTTGTTTTTATGTACTTGCTCTATTTCAGAGGTTTTGTTTACTGTAGAAATGAAGAGCTAGAGGCTGGTTGGGTAGTACACAGCAGTAGTTATCTCCTTCATCGTCCTGCCTCATTTGACACTAAATCTCATCAGCTGTGCCAGGTCATAGACCCTTACACTTTACAAGTAAGCAGTAATATACATGCACCCTCTCTTTACCGTTGAAACATTCTTACCAGGACATTAAAAATTGAATGACAGATCTGTGTGCATACCTGTTTACTTCTGTGCTACTCCTGTTTTAGTTAAATTATGTAAAGTATGTTTTATTGAGATTTTGTTTAGGATTAAGTTAATTCTCTGTTATTCTTAAGTTATTCTCTGTAGCTCTATGTTTAATGTCCATGTCTATATTAAGGTATGCCAGATTGTGCCCATGCCTCCTCACCTCTTTGCGGTGGGCAGCAGTTTGACCACGCTGCATGTGTGCTCGGATGGTACCTACATCTACTGGGTGTGGTCACCTGTCAGTCTCAACGAAAAGACCCAGAAAGGCCACTCTGTCTTCATGGATGTCTTCCAGTTAGCGGTAGGAGCATGTTATAGGGGAACCTATGCTAAGTAGATTATATTCGATTTATGAATTAAATAATTCAGTATTATGGCTAAAATTTCCAAAACCTCATTGTGTAGACCTTTCTCTTGGTTCAATCAAATAAAACGACAGGTTAGAAGCAGTTTGTACTGTGTTTTAAACCATAAATTTAAAAAAAATTGATTGTTAGGTGACCACAAATAATATTATGAATAATGAAACTCTCTTGCGTCTGAGTTTGGTTACATGTGGTTGGCTTTAGATTACGTATACACACAGACTGGTGACGAAGTAAACTAAAACTTGGTGACAGAAATTTGTGTGGGCGTTTGCTGTCATGGTTCACGTCCACTTATCCCCTTAGAAGGAAGTTACAAAGTTCTTCTGAATGACAATCTATATTCTATAATGAAACCTGTCTATCCTGATGTGAGTAGTCTCTTCCAGGATGACTGGCAACACCCCTACCCACAGGAAACAAGTACTCACTACATAGTCTGATGAGTATGAAAATAATGTAAATCACATGCTATGGTGTTCATAGTCGTCCGATGAAAACCTATGGGGGATTTTGGAATAGCATGTTAGGCAGCGTTCATCACTCCTATCATCAAAACACCAACCGAGAAGAATGGAGGAATGCTGTTCGTTCCTCCGTTACATTTACAGAAATTTGTCAAATCTGTACCGTGACGCTGTTTTGGTGGCTTGTGGCGTTCCGACACAGTATTAACGCTCTTTGTTGTCCTCCTTTCATTTGTCACCCATCTGTGTGTAAGAGAATCTAATTTGTGTTCAGAGATTTTCAGAGCTAGTAATGGGCAAATCAGAATATTCGTATATGCTGGAAAAATATTTCAATATTAGTCCAATAAGCTTATGAATGGCATGAATAATAATTCCCATTTATCTTTCCCGCAGATTGAGTCCGGGCTGTGTGTGGCCAGTGCTGTCCGGGAGCGAGTGATCTTGTCACGAAAAGAGGGGGAGTCATCAAAATGTCTGAATGAGCTGCTGATGAGTCGCATGTCTCGTTTCCGCACCTCTCACTCGGCCACGCTTGCTGCCCTCACTGGCTCCACCATCACAAACCCTGTGAAAGAGGAGCAAACTGGTAAATTCACACTCGGTAATGTGCCCATGATTCCAATAGAATTCAGATTTGTTCTTGTTTTTTCTCCATGATGTCTCCCCAGTAACTTAAACAACCTGATGAAAGTGGTGGAAAATGGAAGTTGCAAGTTGTTGTTTTGCATTTTTATGTTTATACAAATTGGAATTCGAAAATATTTGATATGGATTTGGAAAGTATCCCCTTCAATTTTTGTACATTTTATTGTGTTCTGGATTAAACTGACTTTTGTACCATTACCATCTACACACAATAACCAACAATGACCATGCAAAAGCTTAGATAAGAATTCAGACCTTTGGCTAAAGGCATTCCAAATTGAGCTCAGGTGCAGGACATTTGCTTTGATTATAATTGGGACGTCTGTAGAACTTGACTGGTATCCACCTGTAGCAAATTAATTTGATTGGACACGATTTACAACCTCAATTCCAAAAAAGTTGGGACGCTGGGTAAAATGTAAATAAAAACCGAATGCAATGATTTGCAAATCTCATAAATCGATATGTTAATAGAACATGGAAAACACATCAAATGTTTAAACTGAGGAAATGTACCAGTTTAAGGAAAAAAGCGGTAATTTTGAAATTGATGACCGTAGCACGTCTCAATAAAGTTGGGACGGGGGCAGCAAAAGGCTGGAAAAATAAGTGTTAGTAAAAAGAAACAGCTGGAGGAACATTTTGCAATTACTTAGGTTAATTGGCAACAGGTCAGTAACATGATTGCGTATAAAAAGAGTATGTTAGAGAGGCAGAAATCTCAGAAGTAAAGTTGGGATGGAATCTGGATGGAAGCATATGTTGCTCTAAAACCTGTATATACCTTTCAGCATTGATGTTGCCTTTCCAGATGTGCAAGCTGCCCATTCCATAGGCACTAATGCATCCCTATACCATCAGAGATGCAGGCTTTTGAACTGAGCGCTGATAAAAAGCTGAATGGTCCCCCTCCTCTTTAGTCCTCTTTCGTTTAGAGGACACGGTGTACATGGTTTCCAAAAAGAATTTAAAATTTCGATTCGTCTGACCACAGAACAGTTTCCCCCTTTTCCTCGGTCCATTTTAAATGAGCTTTGTCGCAGAGAAGCTAGCAGCGTTTCTGGATCATGTTCACATATGGCTTCTTCTTTGCATGACAGAGCTTTAACCAGAATTTGTGGATGGCATGGAGAACTGTGTTCACAGACAATGAGTTCTGGAGGTGTTTCTGAGCTCATGCAGCGATTTCCATTACAGAATCAGGCCTGTTTTTAATGCAGTGCCGCCTGAGGGCCTGAAGATCACAGGCAAGCAATATTGATTTTTCACAGAGATTTCTCCAGATTCTCTTAATCTTTTGTTGATATTATGCACTGTAGATGATGAGATATTCATAGTCTTTGCCATTTTATGTTAAGGAACAGTTATTCTGAAATTGTTCCACAAATTGTTTTTTGCAGATTGGTGACCCTCTGCCCATCTTTACTTCTGAAAGTCTCTGCCTCTCTAAGATACTCATTTTATACCCAATCATCTTACTGACCTGTTTCCAATCAACCTCCAGCTGTTTCTTTTTAGTAACACTTACTTATCCAGCCTTTTATTGCACCGTCCCAGCTTTTTTGAGATGTGTTGCAGCCATCAAAGTCAAAATTACCTTTTTTTTCTTCTGAAAATGGTACATTTCCTCAGTTTAAACATTTGAAATGTTTTCTATGTTCTATTGTGAATAACATATGGGTTTATGAGATTTGCAAATCATTGAATTCTGTTTTTATTTACATTTTACACAGCGTCCGAACTTTTTTGAAATTGGGTTCGTAGAAAGGCACATAGTCATGTGGAAAGATAAGTACACCCCATGAGAATTATTGTCTTTTTTGACATGTTCGGACGAGCAAATATCTGATTCTCTTTGAAATAGTGCCTATTAATAAAGTTGATAGTCTATTCAGTTTCGTTAGTGTGTTGTACTTGTGCCACGCTGAAACACAATCACAACCATAAGCTATACTTTGGGACATCTATCTATTTATTTATTTATTTATTTATTTGGATATATTTATATGACTAAAAATATTCAGTACAGGATGTAGGAATTGTATACTATACTATATTCCCATAAGTATGTGGACACCTGATAATCACACCCATATGTTGGCCTTCGCAAAACTGTTGGCACAAAGTTGAATGTCTTTGTATGCTGTAGCATGAAGATCTCCTTTCACTGAAAACTAAGAGGCCCAAACCTATAATCATGACAGTTCACAAATTGAGGTCTGTATAGACAGAGTGGAGGAACTCTGTGGCTGTACAGAGCCCTGACCTCAAACCCACTGAACACCTTTGGGAAGGATTGGAGCACCAACTTCATGCCAGGCCTGCTTGCTGGACACCAGTTTTCAACAGTTTGTGCTCTTGTGGCTGAATGGGCAAATTCCCCCCCCAACCACAGTCCAAAATCTAGTGGAATGCCTTCCTCGAAAAATGGAGGCTGTTATAGCAACAAAGGGGGAACAGCTCAACATTAATGCCAATGGTTTTGGAATGGGATGCTCAATATTCAGGTGTCCGCCAGAGTTTCCGTTAGCCGGTAAATACCGGTTTTCGACAGTTAAAACTTCTTAATGTCCTATAAAATCAAAAGCTGTCGGACACAATGACCAGTAAAAAATATTTAAATGAAGCAGACACATGTTAGACAATGTATGTATGCAATGACGCACCTAAATAAGGTCTGTGTTCACATGCTTCTCCTGTAACTTGTACACTGATTTGCTCACAATATCCAACTTCAACCCCACACACGCATCTTTTGTGCTATTCGGCTCTCTCGCTCTCTTTCTCATTAAAGGAGGCACTTAAAGCACAGACAGACACACAAGTAAACTCGGGCTAATCCAAAACACTCTTTACCAGCTGATTTGACCCGCGTCCTCTCCATCCACAGCTGTCGCTTGACCACGCCCCCACCCCCACAATCACATATACGGTACTATGCATAGTCCAAAACAATCTAGCTCAAACTAAACACTGAAACGCGATGACCGGATTTTTTTCCAGTATGTCCGGTAAACATTACTAGTCTAGTGTATATTATAGGAACCACAAACATTTATGAGTAAATTTTCTGCCGTGTCTTAGGCCAGCATCATGCCGTAATTTGAGCGATTGTGCGGACATTCTTTGGTTCGTTTCTCTTAGAGTTTGAGTGTAGGAATTTAATTTTGTTACATGTCGCATTATGCATGTGTATATTCCACCACTGTGTAACACACAATGGAATCGCATTATAGAT